>NC_077228.1:511990326-512282826 GCF_027887165.1 Monodelphis domestica | reverse complement strand
TGGACTATTTGACCTGGGATTTATGAAGTCTTCCCTGTTAATTATTTCCTCTTTAACCTGCATGCAGCTTGCTTTGCTTCCTCGTTGTCTCCCCCTCTAGACCTTGAGCTCCTCGAGGGCAGGGTTTACCTTTTGCCTCTCTCTGTAACCCCAGAACTTAACCCAGGGCTTGGCACAAAGCTTATGGAACTGAATTGAGAGTCCCTACAAAGCTCTTGGCCTCCAAGGATCTCAGTCTCCTCCTCTCCATCAAGGGAAGACGGCCCTTGAGGTCCCTTCCAGCTGGAGCTGTGATTGCGTGCTCAGGACCAGATTCTCCACTTGTGATCCCCTTTGTTCCCCCCAACCGTGGCCAGAACATTATGCCACGACTTTATAAACCACAAGGCTAAGATCATGGCACGATGGAGAGAGAGCTGAGGCTGGGGTCCGAGGACCTGAGCTTGAATACCAGCTCTGCCACCCATTGCCTGGGGGATCCTGGGCAAATCACTGAACTTGTCTGCCTTGGTTTCCTTAAGAGCACCAACAGTAAAGTGGGAATAATAATATCTTTCAGGGTTGTTGGAAATATCAAATAAGATAATATCTGAAAAGTGCTTGGCACATAGTAAGGTGCTCAATAAATGCCAAACACATAGTAAGCCAACTTAGTCAAAGCTTGTTGAATGTTGACTGACTAATGGAACCTTTGCCCAGACAAAGAAGTCAGGCTATGCCTTGGGGGAAGATACAAGAGCCTGTCCCACCCTCCTCAGTGGGGTGCCTCTCCATCTGGGGGTTGCCCCCAGGGGCCGGTGGGGCTTTGGAGCCCAAAGGGATTCTGGTCTGTTTACCAGAAGCACACAGAAGCAACAACAGTCCAAGCCCCTGGATCAGCCCTGACGAACCTTTTAGGGATCGTGTGCCCGAACGGCACCTTCAAGCCTTCTATAAGCTCCCCTGCATTACCCCAAAGAGCGGAGGAAGGAAGTGCTCGCTTTAGGGAGCTGGACAGAGAGGCAGGACATGCAAAAAATGTCCCCAGGGGCAGGGGAGAGGGGGAACAGAGCAGCCCCTCCAGCATACCAGGGTACACATGCCGTGTCTTCACCAACACAGCCCTAGACATTCTGCCCAGACCCCTGCTTTATGAGATGAGGAGGCGGACATGGGGCTGGACTCCCTGGGATGGGACAGGCAGAGGAGGCAGCCATGGAGAAGGGAACCCTGGCTCTGGGAAGGGAGAAGACATGGGGCACAGTTGGAAGCAGTCAGAGTAGCACAGGGGCTCTGGGACTAGAGGTGAGTTACTGAGCCTCAGTTTTCTCATCTGTAAAAGGAGGATAATACTGCCCAGGTATGAC
Source organism: Monodelphis domestica (assembly GCF_027887165.1). Lineage (NCBI taxonomy): Eukaryota > Metazoa > Chordata > Mammalia > Didelphimorphia > Didelphidae > Monodelphis > Monodelphis domestica. The sequence continues at coordinate 512,281,480 of NC_077228.1, read as the reverse complement.
TTACTACCTCTTAGGAGTGTCATCAAGATCAAATTAGATCAAATAAAGAACTCTGCAAACCTTAAAGGACCAGATAAACACCAGCTTTCATCATCATCATCATCATCATCATCATCATCATCATCATCATCTCAAGAGGCTCCCCAGGCTGCTTCAAGAGGAGCCAGTCATTCCAGGGGAACACTTCACCCAGACAGAGCCTCCCCTGCCTCTGGGTCTCCTTAAAGATGAGGAACAGCCCTCCCATGCCTGCCCTGACGTCCCAGCTCCCCCAGAAAGCTCCTGGCTAATTATGGGGGCTCGGCCATCTCCACTCCAGCAGCACCATGTTCCTCCTCTGGGCTACCCAGTGGAAGCTGTTCTTCACAAGGGCGGTCTTAATTGGTCTCCATCCCTGGAGCTGACAAAGTACCTGGAGGGCCCAGCTGTGCCCCTACCAGGCGAAGCTGGGCAGGGACAGATGGACAGGAAGGCTGGCTAGGGAGCGCCCGGGAGGAGGAACCTTCCCTCTCTCCTCCCTCCTTCCCAGACAAGGAAACCAAGTCACTTACCTTCATGGTTGGGGGAGCTGTGAGGGGAGGGGACAGAGGCCGGTCTGGGATGGTCACATCTGGGCTGTTGGCAAGCTCCTGTTTCCTGAAAAGCCAGAGAAGCGCAAGGAGGGTCAAAGGCTGCTTGGTCTGATGCCTCCCTCCCCTCCCTTGGGTAGGGGCAGATGGACAACCCGGAGATGGGGGGGGGGGCAAGAAAAGGCCATTTGAAAGCTCACTGGTTGGGGGAATCTGGAGAGGGGCTCTAAGGTGGGCTAGGAGACATGTCAGAGAACTGGACTGGCCACAGGCACAGGGGAGCAGCAGGCACCATCCAGGAGCCAGTGCCTACCCGCCTTGTGGGCTGCAGCTTAACCTCTGCTCAGGTGACTCCCCTGGCCCGGTGTGGGAAGAGAGAGGTGGATAAATAGAGGTCTGTTTCCATGGCAACACATTTGCGACAACTTTCCTCCTCCTCCCCACCCCCAACAACAAACACACACATACACACTCCCCCCTTCCCATCTGGCACTCGCTATTGACCAAAGCATATTTGTTCATGCACCTCAGTGCCTAGATTCAGATAGAATGTGAAGCCTGCTTAATTAGGAGGAGATCCACCCACTCCGGCTGCTGTCACCCAGCAGGACCCTCAGAAAAGCTGACGGGAGGCAGGAGCTGGCCATAGATGGGACCTCCATCACCCAAGGGCTGGGGGAGGAGGGAACCAAAGCACCAGGGCTCTAGGAGGAAGGGGGGCAGTAACTGGCCATGGATGGGACCTCCATCACACAAGTGCAAAAAGGGAACCAAGGCTCCAGGGCTCTAGGAGGAAGGGAGACAGGAGCTGGCCATGGATGGGACCTCCATCACCCAAGAGCTGGGGGAGGAGGGAACCAAGGCACCAGGGCTCTGGGGGGAAGAGAGGTAGGAGCTGGCCATGGATGGGACCTCCATCACCCAAGGGCTGGGGGAGGAGGGAACCAAGGCACCAGGGCTCTGGGGGGAAGAGAGGTAGGAGCTGGCCATGGATGAGACCTCCATCACCCAAGGGCTGGGGGAGGAGGGAACCAAGGCACCAGGGCCCCTGTGGGGGAAGGGGGCAGGAGCTGGCACTTGCCATGGAAGAGCCTCTGAAATGCCATGAACATCCCTTCTCTCTCTTCCCAGGAGACATATTAGAGGCTCAGAACTAGGGCTAAAAGGGACCTTAAGGGCCATTGTGGCCAACTGTCTCATTTCACAAATATATTAAGTCAGTGACTTGCCCAAGACCACATAGGGAGTTTAACCCAGAGGTAGGATTTGAACCTAAGTCTTCTCATTATGCTAAGACTATTGCTGAAGAATGTTGCCTACCCTATCAAACACAGACCACTGCTATCTCAATTGATTTTGCAAAGGGCAGCAGCATAGAACACAGCAGGGAATGACCAAATAATTTGGAGTTATAGAATGTGAATTAGAATCTTGACTGTATGACCTTGGACAAGTCATTTGATCTCTTCAAGCATCAGTTTTTACATCTGTAAAACAAGGTGCTCGAGTTAGAGCCAAATGCCCACTAATCAGCATGTTGTGTTCCCCATTAAAACATGGGTTCCTCTGGAGAGATTCCATGTGAACTGGAAAGACCTCCAGGAATTGATGCAGAATGAGAGGAGCAGAGCCAGGAGAACATTGTAGACAGAGACAGATACACTGTGGCACAATTGAATGTAATGGCCCTCTCTACTAGTAGCAATGCAATGATTCAGGGACTTATGAGGAAGATGCTATCAACATCCAGAGGAAGAACTGTGGGAGCGGAAACACAGAGAAAAACAACTGCTGGATCACATGGGTCGATGGGGATATGATTGGGGATGTAGACTCTAAGCGATCACCCTAGTGCAAATATGAATAATATGGAAATAGATCTTGATCAATGACACCTGTAAAACCCAATGGGATTGCTTGTTGGTGATGGGAGGGGGCGGGAGGAGGGGAGGGAAAGAACATGAATCATGTCACCATGGAAAAATATTCTAAATTAATTAAATTTTAAAAAGGAATGTGGGTTCCTTGCGAGCAGGGTCTGTTTTTGCCTTTCCCTCTATTACCAAAACTTAGCCCAATGGCTGGCTTGTAGTAAATGCTTTATAAATGAGTGCTGAATATTTTAACTTTTCAAAACAACTTAGAAAGACCAGAAATCTGATCAGTGCAAGGACAGCTAAAGATGAAACCATCACCACCTCCTAATGGGGGGGGGGGATGATCAAGATGCAGAATAACTCCAACAGCTCTGGACCAAGCCAATGTGGGCAGAGACTTTCCTCTATTTAATTGTTCAACTGGGGTGGGGGCGGAAGTAGGAGAGATAATAAACAATTGTAAAAGAAACAGATAAGGGAGCAGCTAGGCTGCTCAGCAGATTGAGAGCCAGACCTGGAGATGGGAGGTCCTGGGTTCAAATCTGGCCTCAGACACTTCCTGGCTGGGTGACCCTGGGCAAGTCACTTAACCCCCGTTGCCTAGCCCTTACCGCTCTTCAGCCTTGGAACCAATACTCAGTATGGATTCTAAGACAGAAGGTGAGGGTTAATGAAAAAGCAAACCCAGGCCTTCAAAAGCAGAAGCCATCCTCTTGACCCAGGCCTTTCCTAATTAGGAAGCTGAGAGACCAGAACTGGAGGTTTCCTTCCTCCCCTCTCACCTCAGACTCCTCTCCCAGCCTGTTCCCCTCCCCAAGTGACAGCATCTCCAGCCACCATCATTAACTCCTTCCTCCTCTCTGGCTGACCGCAGCCTGCCTGTGGGGTTACCAGAACCAGAATCCTCTTTGCTACTCCTGTCCAGGGCCCAGATCTCTGAACAAAGCAAGAGCTGGCCTGTTCCACCAAGGTGAGGAGGTCTCCTGAGCAATGGGGGCTGCCCTCCCAGAGCTCTACGGCTACTCTGGCCTGAGCAGGCCACCTCCTCTGGCCCTACAGGAAGAGAGGTGACCATCCTGCCCACCCCACCCCCAGGCTGCCACAAATGCAGATGGCCTAACTAACCATCTGGCTTACCAGGAAGTTCTCTTAAATCATCCAACCTAAGCCCATTAGTTCTCCTTTCTCCCTTTGCCTTCCTCTTCCCTTTTCTTCTTCCCTCACGCCTTGTAGGATCACATAATTGCAGATACAGAAGCCTTGTCTAGTCCCATCTTTGACCCTAGACCATATACCTGCCAAGCGGTCATCCAGCCTCTGCAGAGCCCCCCTCCAGCACCAGGATGGAGGATGTTCTGTCCCTCCCCAGGCAGCCTGAGTCACTGTTCCACGGCTCCAATTATGGAGAGTTTTCTCCATTTGCCACACTTGAATTCCCACCCATTGCTTGAAATTCTGTCCTCTGGGCCACGTGGAACAAAAGCTCTTCAAAGACGTGGCCCCAGCTCGTGGCTTTCTCGTTCTGTCTGTTCTCCTCCAGGTTAAACTCCCCAGGTCCTTGGGCTAGTCCGTCCTCATATGGCACCATTTCCTCCCATCTGCTAGCATCCTTTCTCCTTATGTATTTACCTTGTATTTCTTTGACTTTATTGTTCTTGCTTATATTTGCAATACACAGTGTTGATTCCAAGATGGAAGGTAAGGATGTAAAAAAAAAAGAAATTAACAGTCCTAGGGAAGAGCAAGGTGGCTCAGTGGATGGAGAGCCAGGCCTGGAGATAGGAAGTCCTGGATTCAAATCTGGCCTCAGATACTTGCTAGCTGGGTGACCCTGGGCAAGTCACTTGACCCCCATTGTCTAGCCCTGACCACTCTTCTGCCTTGGAACCAATATACAGTATTAACTCTAAGACAAAAGGTAAGGATTTTTTAAAAAAAGAGGCAAGAATGAGGAGTACATTCTAGGCAAAGGGAAGGCTTTTCCATGCTATTCTGGACCTCAATTTCTTCATCTGTAAAATACTCCAGTTGGCCTAGATGACCTGCAAAGCTCCGTCTTTTTCTAATCTTATCCTCCTGGGACTCATATTTATCTTGAGATTTATGAAAACTTGTAGATCTTTCTTTAAAAATATTATTTGTCATCCACTTTAACATTAATGGAAGCCAGCTATACTTCCGTCCATCCTTGGCTCCTTGACCCAAATACGGCAGGGTACATTTATCCTTATGATATCTCATTCCATTAGCTTTGGTCCATCATTCTCAGCATGCCCAAACCCTTTGAGATGCCAAGTCTGTCATCGAAAGCCCTTCACAACCTGGTCCCTTCCTACTTTCCAGTGTTCTTCCACCCCTCTCCCTCGATGATGACTTTTCTTATAAGGGTTTTCTTTTCTTTATTTTTAATGATGATGGAAGAGGAAAAAAAGTATGTTTAATTTTTTATATTAATTAAAAACTGAAACCACAAATGGCTGCCTTGAGAGTTGCCAGTTCTCTCTTGGGAAGCCTTTAAACAGAGGTCGGATGGACATTGGTCACTTATATATCACTTAAAGGGTTTTCAAAGTGCTTTATGTACAGCATCCCATTTGAAAAAAAAACCAAGAAGATAGAGGAAAAAAGAAAAAAAAGAAATTTAAAAAAAGAAGATGGAGATATGATTAGATAATGATTTGTCTGAAAAAGATCTGAAGGTTTTAGTGGGCCCCAAACCCAACAAGAACCAGCAGTGTGATATGGCTACCGGAAAAAAGAATGTGAATGTATTTTGGACGGTGTCAAGAAATAGGGATTCCTTTTCCAATCTGGGTTGAATAAGAAGGTGGCTGAGGTCCATTGGATGATAAAAACACTTTGGTCCTCACTTCTAATAACCCCCTGAGATAGGCACAGTGAATATCCCCATTTTGCAAATGATAAAATGGAATGTGGGGAGGTTAAAGGGACTCAGTGGCACACATCAATTCTGGAGCAGGACCTGAATTGAAGTCTTCCTGCCTCCCAGGCTAATACTTGAGTTATGTCTATGTATGGCCTCTTTCTGGGGCCCCCGGGGAACGCAAGTTAAACAGAACAAGGGGCTCAGATCTTCTTCTATGGTCAGTGTGGAGGGGCTCACAAGGCTCTCAGACTCCTCTAGAGGGAATATGGAACAGGAATTGTACTGAAGCTAACTATACTCACATTGAATGAAGAATTATTAACATCATCTCCCTCTTGGACTCCTTTATCTTTTTTTTGGGTGGGGGGACTTTAAACTCTTACCTTCCATCTTGGAATCAGTACTGCATATTGGTTCCAAGGCAGAAGAGTGGTCAGGGCTAGGCCATGGGGGTGAAGTGACTTGCCCAGGGTCACACAGCTGGGAAGTGTCTGAGGCCAGATCTGAGGTTTCCTTGGCAATGATGCTGGAGTGATTCACCATTTCCTTCTCCAGCTCATTTTATAAATGAAGAAATTGGGGCAAACAAGGTGAAATGACTTGCCCAGGGTCACACACACAGGGTCAGGACCTCCCATCTCTAAGCCTGGTTCTCAATCCCCTGAGCTTCCCACAGGGCTGCTTTCTCCTCTTCCTTCCAGCGCCCTTTGTCTCTCCCTTGCAATCCTCACAAGCTCAGACCAATGATGATGCCTCCCGTTTCCATTAGACTGTAAGCTCCCTGAGGGAAGGGACTGCCTCCGGCCTCTTTCTGCATCCGCAGGGCGTAGCACAGTGCCTGGCGCCTAGTAGATACTCAAGAAATACACACTGGCTGATCGGTTTTGCCGGGCTTCTCCCCGGAGAAGCGGTTGGCTCGGGATGCCGAGCGGCGCCTACATTTCCGGATCTGGTGAACAAACTGGGCCGCTCTGCTGGGCAGGACTTCTTTGTTACGAGGGAAACATTTCAGGGAGAGGAGCTGCCGGGAAGTGGTGAGCGTCACGGAAGAGAAAGAGGAATCAATCGCTGTTTTCTTAAAGGGGATTCGGAGCCTTCAGGTGACAGCTGGAAAGGCAGGAAGATGAAGCCGCCATCTTCCCCCACCCAACCAAAAACAAACGCCAAACGAGCCCGACAGGGTGGCTTTCCGGAAAGGCTCAGGACACCCTGTCCTTCCCCGGAGAGGACGCCAGGCGGAATCGGACGGAACAGAAAGTGTTCCAGGGACGCGCAGCCCAGAGGCGCTGACTTTCTGAAGCCGACTGACGGGCTCCTAGTAGACTTCGAACCCCCTCCAGGCTACCTCTTCCCAGGGCACAGAGAAGCCCATTCGCCTTCCAGGCAACGCGTCCGTCTTGTCTTCTCCTTTAAGTTGCGGCCAAAATCTGGGCGGGCGGCGTCTTGGCTCACTCTGCCCCCACAGGGTGCTGCCGTCTCACTTCCAGCCCGGGTGCCCCTCACGCTGTCTCTGCCTCATCTCCTGGCAGACAGCAAGCTCTTGGTTTCCATTGTAGCGCCTCGGCAGCTGAGATAATAGGCCCCAGACTGACCGACTGACCGTCGGGGACCAAGCTTGAAAGGAATAAGAATTCTGAGACAGGAAGTCCCTCAGATACGCAGAAGAACGTCTCTTGCTGCTTTTATACCTGGCCAGAATCAAGCCTTTCTGTGAGCCCATCAACTACAGAAGCTAACGTTTATTGACTCTGGTGCCCAAGGACTGGGTTCGAATCACTTCTGGGCTTTAGTTTCCTCACCTGCAAAATCAGAGGCAGGGGGATGGCCTCAATGATCCCAAAGGTTCCTTCCAGGCTGAAAACAAGGACCCTTCTAGCCTGGAACCTTCCATCCCACACATGCTCTTGATAATACAAGTTTGCAAACATATGAGTGAGTGGAAAATAAGTGGATTGGATAGGGCTGAGGAGAAGACCGATCACTAGCCAAAGTTAAAGGCTCTCTAGAAAGAGATTTTGCTTTTGGCTAGGATGGAAGGGGCAGATGAAAGGTGTGTGTGTGTGTGTGTGTGTGTGTGTGTGTGTGTGTGTGTGTGTGTGTCTGTGTCTGTGTGTGTCTGTGTGTGTGTGTGTGTAAACTGGGGCATCCTCCCTTGGGGATCTTTGAAAGACAGCAGGGATTGGCTTCTCCTGAATTCAGGGCTCTAAAAGCTACACCAGGACTAGACACAAATCCTCCTCACCTCCCATCAAAAAGTCAATCCTATGTCTTGGTTCCAAGTTAGAAGAGTAGAGGGTAGCCAGGTAGTGCAGTGGCTAGAGCACTGGGCTTGGAATCAGAAAGACTCATCCCCAAATTAGAAGAGCAGGAAGGGCTAGGCAATGGAGGTAAAGTGACTTGCCCAGGATCACACAGCTAAGAAGTATCTGAGGCCTGATTTGAATCCAGGACCTCCTGTCTCCAGGCCAGGCTCTCTATCCATTGTCTTACCTAGCTGCCCTCATCATTTGTTTTCAAAGAGGACCAATGACAGATGCCAAGGGTCATAAATCTCAAGCTGGAAGGGATTCCTAGGAGTCATGGAGTCCAACCCCTCATTCTACAGATAAGGAAACTGAGGCATCTAGTACTTAAGCAACTTGTTCAGGGTCACCCAGCTGGCAAGAGCCTAAGGCCAAATTTGAACTCAGGTCTTCCTGAAATCCAAATTTAGAATTTAAGAAATAAGGCATTGGAATTTCAGAGAGATCCTCAGCCTCTTTCCTAATTTAATCACTAAAGCTTGGAGGCTCTTGTAGAGACCATCTAGTTTTAACTACCATAATACAGAGAGAGAAACTGAGACCTGGAAAAATCAAAGGAGTTTCTCTCAGGTCATGCCGGATGTTAGTCATAAAGACAGAACTGTAACCCAGACAGTGAAGAGAACTAAATCCTCCTCTGGGATGACTTAAGAAATTCAGACACATCCACCAAACACCAAAGGCAAGGGAGTTCTGAGGGCCAAGCACAAAGACTGCAGGCACAGGAGGGGATGCTACGCAGAGAAGAGATCAGAGCTTGGCTGGGTTCATCAGGGACATTTTGAACCTGGCTTTGAAGGGAGAGAGAATGGCCAAAGACCCAGAGGATGGAAGAAATCAGGGGGAACTTCTTCACAAGTGGTAGAGGAGGACGGAAGAAAAAAGGGCTTCACTCTAGGAAAAAGACCCAAAACAAGGACAAGAAAAGGAATTCTATTATTCAAATAGCCAGACAGATTTCCTGATGAAATCACTTAGAGATAACTTTTTAAGTGGTTCTCTCTGATTCCAAGAGGAAGAATGCTGTGCTGTGGGTCACTGATTTTCAAGAGAATCGTGCTTGGAAGTCACAGATTCCTGGGAATTTTACAGAGGAGGATACTGACACTTAGAGACAAAAATGACTGACCCAATATCACATAGTCAATTAGTGGCTGAGTTGGGAGGAGAAGCCAAGTCTCCTGACTCCCTGGGCCTGGGCTCTTCCCCATTACCCACACTGGCTTGAGTTTTCTAGCTTATCCTGGCTTCAAGAGCTGCTATTCCCATTTCACAGATGAACAAACTGAGGTCTAGCAAAAGGATGTGCTCTGTCTGCCCTAGAGGACTACAGAGGGCTAAAAACATGCTGAGCCCCAAGAGGGAGTCAGAGATTAAGGAATTCTAGCTTAGAGAACATGATCCATCCATGGATCATTATTAAGAGAGAAGCCAACATCTCTGCTTGGCTATAGAAAGACAGAATTAACTTGGATTAAATGAGAAATTATGGATGAGATGTAGCTGAAGCCTTTACAAAGCCCCAGATCAAGCAGAAAAAAAAAAAACCAGAAGCCCGGCTTTTGGGGCCCCTCAATCTTCTCCTGCCCCTCCTAGAATTTCTGGCTCCTAAAGAATATCACACACTCAGACCAAGGCCTGGTCTTAGCTCTAGAGGCATCTATTAGAATTCAAACTTCTATATTTATAATGACTGAGCTTATCCTCCAAAGAAGAAAACTAACATTTTAAAAACGTCATTCAGTTGTTTTCAGTTGTGTCTGATTCTCCTTGACTTCATTTGGGGTTTTCTTGGCAAAGACACTGGAGTGGTTGGCCATTTCCTTCTCCAGCTCATTTGACAGATGAGGAAACTGAGGCAAACAGGGAGACATGACTGCCCCAGGGTCACACAGCTTATTATTATTATAAGTGTCTGAGGCCAAATTTGAACTCAGGTCTTCCTGACTCCAGACCTGTGTGCCTCCCAGCCTCCAGGCTTTTGCAAAGGTAAAGGACCACAGGTGTGGAACTGTGCATATATTGGTCAGACATGTTTGATTTATTCACTAGTTTTGCTAAGTTCTGGTTTCATCCCTCCTTTTTTCAAGAGATGATTCTCTGGGGAATGGATGGGGAGAAGGAATATTTGGAAATATAGGTGAAAGAAAAAGGAATCGATAAAAATTAGAAAGAAAAACTATGCTTTAACACGAGAAAAAGAATTCTACATTCAAGGTGTCATTTACCAACCCCTTAGGTTTTATTTATTTTTTACACCCTTACCTTCCGCCTTAAAATCAATACTGTGTATAGGTTCCAAGGCTGAAGAGCAGTAAGGGCTAGGTAATGGGGGTGAAGTGACTTAACCAGGGTCACACAGCTAGGAAGTGTCTGAGGCCAAATCTGAACCCAGGACCTCCCATCTCTAGGCCTGGCTCTCTGTTTGCTGAGCCCCTTAGCTGCCCCTCATTCCCTTATCTTTTGTATATTCTTCCTGGGTATGGAGACAGAGGCCCTGGGTTCAAATTAGATGCTGCTATTTACTACCCTGAGAAAGAGTGCCCAAAGCGGGCAGTGAGAAAGTAGGAAGGAGCCTAAGGGCAGAGAGCTGGTGAATCTCTGGGAGTAGAGAGAGAAGCTTTCGTCTAATGAACCGCTCAGGACAAAAATCCATCTAATAAGATGTCGGTGGCAGGTGGTCATCCGGGTGCTACATGGGCACTCCCTGCAGTGACAGGGATGCCCCCTCATTAATTAGTCCAGCCCATGACTAGATGGCTCTAATTGCCACTCTGGAAGGACCAGGCCAGAAAGAAGAAGAGAGAGGTTGGAAGGGCCCATCACAGCAGCGCCTTCCTCTCAGAAGCCTGCAGCCCTTCAGCTTCCTTCCTTTGGCTCTCCAAGGAGATGCTTTCCATTCTGGTGAAGGCAACCAGCTGGGCTCATCCTTATCCATGCTTTGGAATCCTCTGGGGAAATGAATCCAAGGCCCAGCACCCCCAACTTTAGCATCAGGGCCAAAGGTAAAGAGGATCAAGGGGGTACCTGGCTGGCTCAATGGTCAGAGAGTCAGGCCCAGAGAGAGAGGTCCTGGGTTCAAATCTGGCATCAGACACTTCCTAGCTGGGTAACCCTGGGCAAGTCACTTAACCCCCATTGCCTAGCTCTTATGCCTTGGAACCAAATCACAGTATTAATTCTAAGATGGAAGGTAAGGGTTAAAATAAAAGAGAAGAGATGAATCGAAGAGAAAAATGTCTCGATCTTCTATTGGTTTGGAAGAATGAGAGGAGGAAAGTGATTTGACGTGAGCCCTAGCAATGGAAAGGAAGAGAGACTTGGAGAATACAGAATAGACCAGGATGCAAACTTTTAATACTCAGACCTACTCACCATTCAGTGCTAAGACTACTGGAGAAGAAGCGTGGTGTAGGAGAAATCAGTCAGTCATTATTTATTAAATACCTACAATGTGCCAAGCATTGTGCTAAGAATTGATATTGCAGGGGGCAGCTGGGTATCTCAGTGGACAGAGTGCCAGGTCTGCAGTTGAGAGGCCATGGGTTCAAATCTGGCCTCAGACATTTCCTAGCTGTGTGATCTTGGACAAGTCACTTAATCCTCATTGCCTAGCCCTTATCACTCCTGCTCTAGAACTGATACTTAATATCAATTCTTTAAAAAATAAACCCTTACCTTCCATTCTCGGAATCAATACCATGTATTGGTCCCAAGGCAGAGAGAGAGAGAGAGAGAGAGAGAGGGAGGGAGAGAGAAAAGGGAGAGGGGGAGATAGGGGGAGAGAAAGAGGGAGAGAGAAAGAGAGAGAGGGAAGGAAGAGGGAGAGGGAAGGAAAAGAGAGGGGGAGGGAGGGGGGAGGGAAAGAGAGGGAAGGGAGGGGAGGAGAGGGATGGAGAAAGAAGCAAGGGAGGGGGAAAGAGAGAGAGAGAGAGAGAGAGAGAGAGAGAGAGAGAGAGAGAGAGAGAGAGAGAGAGAGAGAGAGGGAGGGAGGGAGGGAGGGAGGGGGGGGAGCAGTTAGGTACATCTGCACTAGATCCTGGAATAAGGATATGAAGCAAAGCCAGGTACACTGTGCAGAAGAGGTGGTACACCCAAGAAAGCTAAGTTCACATCTCCTAAGCACTCTGGGCAGGGGCAGAATACACAGGAAACCAGAGCCCCTGCATTAGCTGTTCTGTGTTCATTGACGGCAGATAGGAGAGGGGAGAAGACACAAAAGAAGGAAGAGACAGTCCCCAACATCTGTTCAGGTGACAATTTGAATGTTATGATTTCTGGGAAAGTATGTTCATTGTTATTACCTGTAACTGGGAAAATACATTTTTCAATAGGTGAATGCATGTTTGCTAATTGCCTCTAAGGCTATCTATCTTCTGTCTACTCTACGAGTATCCTATATATGTACACACTTCTCTGGATCTAGCTATCTATATTCCAGCTATTCCTACTGCTTAGTTCTGATCTTCAGCACTCAGGACAGTGCCTAGCACATAGTAGGAGCATAATAAATGTTTACTGATTATTGATATGATCCCTCCATTACAAGAGGTAACCTTGCTCTCTCTAAGGTACAAAGCAAGCTCCAGACCCTCCATGTCCTTATCCTTGTCATCATGATCGTCATCTTCATCGCTGTCACATTTTTATACAGACTCAAAGATTTGCGCAACACTAAGTCTACGAAGTGCTTTGAGTACATCGTCTAATTTGATCCCCAAAGCATTCCAGTTGGTCTCTGGTTCTCTGAGATCTCTCTGGAGCCAAACTGCCAATATCCAAGTGTAGATGGCATTTCCAGATGTCTTCTTTACAGTCTTTACAATCCTTAGGGCAAGTGTATCTGGCTGTCTTGTGCATCTCCTCAATGGTACCTAATGAAGGATGCATCTGGTTTTCTTTTGTATGCTCTTGCAATATCTTATTAAAATAGGCTTTTAGTCAGAGGATCTGGGTTCAAATTCTTGTTTTGGTCACAATTATATAACATTGGGGAAATCAATTTAATATCTCTGGGCCTCAGTTTCCTCATCTGTAAAATGAAGGGATTGGGCTAGGCGACCTCCATATACTTTATAGTCCTGGCATACTGGCCTCATTATTTCTCACCCATGATGCTCCATCTCCCATTTCCATACCCTTGAACTGGATCAAATTCATTCCTTCATTGCCTCTGCCTCTGGGATTAATTTTCTTCTCACTTCCACCCCTTAACTTTAGTGGCTTCCTTCAAGTCTTGGATCAAGTGCCTCCTTTTGCAAAAGCCCTGGTTCCCCCACCTGCTAGTGCCTTCCCCTCTAAGATTATCTTGTATCCACTCTCTATGCATGTGTTATGTGCTTCTGTAGGTATGGGTTAGTATTATTACTACTCGTTGGAATGTTGACTGCTTGAGGGCAGGGACTGATTTTGCTTTCTCTTTGTATCCCCAGTATTTGGCACAGAAATTGGTGCCCAGTAGCTGTTTAATAAATGCCTTTTGAAGACATCAAGTGATAGCATTTGTACAACCCAATGGAATGGCTTGTTGGCTCTGGGAGGGGGGAGGAAAAAGGGAGGGGAAGAAAATGAATCATAGAAACATGGAAAAATATTTTTAAAATAAATTTTCTTAAAGATCATCCCCCCCCCATAGTCCTCAGAAATGGGTTCAAATAAATAATAAATAAATAAATAAACAAATGGGAGGGGGCAGCTAGGTGGCTCAGTGAATGGAAAGCCAGGCCTAGAGATGGGAGGTCCTGGGTTCAAATCTGGCCTCAGACACTTCCCAGTTGTGTGACCCTGAGCAAATCACTTGACCCCCATTGCCTAGCCCTTACCAGCTTCTGCCTTGAAACCAATACACAGTATTGATTCTAAGATAGAAGGTAAGAATTTAAAACAAATAAATAAACAAATGAATGAATAAATAAATAAATAACTAAACAAACAAATGAATGAATGAATGAATGAATGAACGATTGGGAATAAATAGCCTTTCAGTTGGTCTAGCTTTTAGTCTCTCCTCTCTCCAAACTTTCATATCCTGAATGTGTCACACACCCACTCAAAAAATCTTCAGTAGCTCTCAGATCAAATACAAACTCATTTAAGGCCCTTCACAGTTTGTTTCCAACCTACTTTTCCAGCCCTATTTCCCTTGATTCCCTTTCATGTACTCTCCTTTCTAGCCAAATTGGCCTCCTTGCTGTTCTCCAGACTCCAGACTTCCCTTCTGCCACTTGTGAGTGTTCCCACAAGCTGTCCTCTATGCCTGGAGTTTGCTCCCTCTTCCCCTCCACCTTCCCAAAGCCTCAACTGAGGTGCCACCCCCTCTAAAAGGCCATCCCCAAATAATCCTATTTAGTATTGAAAAGGCATTCCATAGGGCACGATGAAGGGGCGCTCTCCCTTTTACCCCTTTTACTCTCTGCATTTTACAGATCTGCAGAAGCAAATGGCAAACCATTTCAGTCTTTTTGCTAAGAAAACCCTAAATGGGGTCATAAAGAGTCCGATACTTCTTCAGAACAACTGGACAACATTTTACAAATAAATTCTCTCCCCTCCAGAGGGGGGCGTAAGCTACTCGAGGGCATTTCTGTCATTTTGCCACAATACCTACATACTTTATTGGACACAAAGTAAGAACTTACTAACTGAACAGAATAGTTGCTAAGAGTCTTCTCTGCTATGTACCCTGCAACATTTGGCTACACTGTGAGAGAAACAAAAATGCAGCATTATTTGTGCCCTCCTTTGGCTTCCAGGCTAATAGAACATTCCATCCTTATTGAAATAGTGCATCTGATCCCTGGACTTAAACTCCACAAATGCTGGGACTGCGTTCTTCCATGGTCATTCTCCCCTGGCCCCAGTCCCATCCCTCCTCCTAGTGAATAATTGTCCATTTGAATTAATTCAGGAGTCTGAGCATGCAAATTACCCAAGGCCAAGATGTGGTGTCACTTAAAATGCTGATTGGAGTCCCGCCTATGCCATCACTCCAGCCCCAGACAGACCCTGTGCCTTCCTTCGGACACTTCTGGACCATCTTTCAGTGACATCATAGACTCAGAGATGTCATCACCAGCTAGAATCCAACGACATCATAAATGGAGAAAGACCCCAAATGTTTCTCTTTGTCTTAAGACTTCTTGTCCTTTCAGCTAAGGGTGGAAGCTGTGAGTAACTTCTAGCAAGAGGGATGGATTTGCCATGAGTCATTCTCACCCTCCAAAGTGTCCAGTTGGGACAACTTCCTGTACCTGATTGATGGCTGGCTCTGTAAGGCAGAAGGGAGCTCCCTGGTCCCCACATGGACCTCACCCACAAGATCCCCTTCCCATCCTTACAAGCCCATCTGGTGTGGGCAGAAGAGAAAGCAGACGGACTGACTATATCCGAGCATGATAGTTTGCAGTTCAACCACGGTTTAGAAAGGACCTCGATAAGCTGGAGAGCACCTAGAGGAGAATAACCAGTGAAAGGTGTCAAGTTCTCATCAGAGGAGCATCTATTGCCAAAACCAGGGCCCTTTAGACTGGACAACAGAAGATTTGGGAGATCAGACAGAGCAGTTGTCTTCAAGCATCTGAACAGGTTCTCATGTGGGGAAGACGTTTGATTTCTTCTTATGATTTGGAGCTAGAAGGGCTAATATTTGGTCTCACCCTCTCGTTTTACATGAGGAAACTAAGGACCAGAGATGCTAAGTGATTTGTCCAGGGTCACACAGGTCACAAGTTGAATTTACAGAGGGAGAGATCTCAGCCCAGGTCCTCTGACTCTACAGCTAGTTTTCTTTGCACTGTTCCCTGCTGCTTCTCTTTGGCCCCTGATAGCTGGGGTGGGGGAGGTCCTTCTCCCTGGGGGGAGGTCTCCAAGAGAGGGCAGGATAACCATTTGTTGGGTCTGTTGTAAAGGAAGGTCTTTTTCAGGCATGCTTTGCACTAGATGGCTTTGCACTGATGATCTCTCCTCACTCCGGGATGAAAGCCAACAACCAAGTCAAGATGTAGACAGATGTTGTCTCTACTAGATGTCCAGATGTTGACTCTACTAAGTGTCCAGGTATTGACTCTACTAGGGGGCCAGATGTTGTTGGCCCTACTAGATGTCCAGATGCTGACTGTGTTTGTCCAGATGCTGACTGTGTTGGGTGTCCAGATATTGACTCTCCAGATGCTGATTGTGTTGGGTGTCCAGATATTGACTCTACTAGGGGGCCAGATGTTGTTGGCCCTACTAGATGTCCAGATGCTGATTGTGTTGGGTGTCCAGATATTGACTCTACTAGGGGGCCAGATGTTGGCCCTACTAGATGTCCAGATGCTGACTGTATTGGGTGTCCAGATATTGACTCTACTAGATGTCCAGATGCTGACTGTGTTGGGTGTCCAGATATTGACTCTACTAGATGTCCAGATGCTGACTGTGTTGGGTGTCCAGATATTGACTCTTCTAGGGAGCCAGATGTTGAATCAACTAGGGAGCCAAAAATGTTCCCCTTTTTTGTTTATTTATTCATTTTTAAGTATTTTTCCATGGTTACATGACTCGTGTTCTCTTCTTCCCCTCTTTCCTCTCCCCTCCTGGAGCTGACAAGCCATTGCACTGGGTTATACATGTATTATCACTTGATACCAATTTCCATATTATTCACTTTTGTAATAGAGCAATCTTGTAAAAACCAAAATCTAGGGGGCCAGATGCTGACTCACCTAGGTTCCCAGATTGTTGGCTTCTCTAGGGAGGGTTGACCAACAAGCTGGGGTATCCAGCATAGTTCATCCATTTAGTCCAATTCTGGTCCATTCTAGCCGATGACCCCCAACTCTGAGCTAGGTCTCTGGCTTGGCTAAAATCTCCTTCTAGTTATGGAACCTACTAGGATTTCCGCTCTCTTTAGCCTCGCCTGGTGACTTTGGCTCCTCTCCTGATCCTCACACTTTTGCCTTTTTCCTTAATTCTTGGTCCCTTCCCCAAGGACCCAAGTTCTATTCCTCATCCCCAGGGAACTGCACTCTGGCCCAGGACAGCTAAGCTGTAGGGCATCATAAGTAATGAATTTGAGAGAGGAGTCTAGGATCCTCCCTCGAATCCCCACCCTTCTTCCCAACCCATTCTGTGGGCCCCTAATCGAATGTTGTTGAGGGAAGGATTCTTAACTGCCCTTTAACAGGGAAATAATAGATGGGGCCAGGTCCAGGGAGAGAACACACTGCATCTGCTTTCGGCTTTTTCGATAAAACACGTAAGCCCAAGAGAGCTGCTGATAAGCAGGCCTGATTCCTACCAGGGGAAATCACAGCTGAGAAGACACTGCATTAGGGGCTTTTTGCTGAATCACTTCCAATTGTCTGGGTCACCAGAGAGCCTGATGATACATCAATGTCAGTGGCACAGGCGGGGGCTGTCCAGTCCTCACTGGCCTAGAAGGGGCAAAAGGCTGCAGCTGCCTGGGCAGCGGGGGGGAATGAGGAACCTCAACATGAGAGCAGCTGTTGGGTTAGTAGCGAATGGACTGATCTGGTAGCAGAGGGGTTTCAGGGAGGAGAGCTGGATGTCAGTCCCAGCTCCTTCCTTTCCTGGTCGGACACCACGTTGGGAAAGTCATCGAAGGGCTTCAAACCTCCCTCCTTACCTCCACTCAAAGTCTTTCTCTTCCTTGAAGATGTAGCTCAGGGGTACGGCTGGGTAGTTCAGTGATTTGAGAACTAGACCTAGAGACTGGGAGGTTCTGGGTTCAAACCTGGCCTCAGATACTTCCCAGCTGGGTAACTCTGGACAAGTCACTTAACCCCAAATGCCCAGCCCTTCCTGCTCTTCTGCCTCAGAACCAATACATGGAAAATAAGGGTTAAAAAAATGTAGTTCAGACACCACCTGCATAAAGCCTTCCCTGATCCCCCCCAACAGCTTGTGCCTCCCACCCAAACTATGAGACCGCTAGTAGTGTAGTAGATTCTATTTCCCTCAGTTTTCTTATCTGTAAAATGGGGATAAGAGCATTTCCCTGCCAGGATCATTGTGGGGATCAAATGAGATAATAATTACAAAGCACGTAGCACAGTACCTGACCCATAGTAAGCACTATATATGATAGGTATCATTATTATTATATGTAGCACAGTGGATAGAGTAAAGGCTGGAGTTAGGAAGAGTCATCTTCCCAAGTTCAAATCTGGCTGTAGACACTGGCTCTGTGATGGAGTAAGTTTCTTCATCTGTAAAATGAGTTGGAGAAGGAAAGGGCAAACTACTCTAGGATCTTAGCTGTGTGACCTTGAGCAAGTCATTTAACTCCATTTGCCTCAATTTCCTCATCTGTAAAATGGGCTGGAGAAGGAAATGGAAAACCACTCCAATGCCTTAGCTTTGTGACTCTGAGCAAGTCACTTAACCCTGTTTGCTGGTTCTGGTCCAATCCCCACATTGGAAGGGGAAGTCAGTTTCTGAGTTTGTACAGGCACTTCTTTCAGGCTTGCAATGAGCTTTACTCACATGATCTCCTCAGACCCCCCCCCCCCAGCCTCAACAACCTTGTTCAACAGGTAAGTACTTACCTGCCATCTTAGAATTCATACTAAGACAGAGGAGCAGCAAAGGTTATGTGAGTGAGGTTAAGTGACTTGGCCAGGATCATACAGCTAGGAAGTATCTGAGGCTACATTTGAACCCAGTCTATGTGGCTCCAAGTCAGGTACTTTTTCTACTATATTACCAGGCAGATGCTCTTATTAGCCCTATTTATAGATGAGAAAACTGAGACCCACAGACAAGTGATTTATTCACACTTACACTGTCATACAAATCCAGGATTCTTTTCCAAATTAAGTATTTAACAATAGCTATAGTAGTTCACATTTGTGTAGCACTATAAGCTATGTATTGGGAAAGTATTTTACACTCATTATATCATTTGATTCTCACAAGAGAAGATAGATATTATTAGTCCTATTTTACAGAGGAGAAAACTGAGACATGGAGAGAAATGAAATGATTTGCCTAAGGTTGCACAGTTATGGAAGTATATATAGCAGGATTTGAACCCAGGTGTTCTTGATACCAAATCCAGCATTCTTTCCACCATCCCACATTGCTTCAATAAAGATCTCTTAAATGAAGAGATGAAATATTTTAATTTGGTTTTCAAAATTAGCATGCCAGACTCTTCCCTTTGGCAAGAAAAGGAAAGAACAGAGAAGAATGGGGGAGAGGCTAATAGGAGGAGAGAGAGAGAGAGAGAGAGAGAGAGAGAGAGAGAGAGAGAGAGAGAGAGAGAGAGAGAGAGAGAGAGAGAGAGAGAGAGAGAGAGAAGGAAGGAGGGAGGGAGGGAGGGAGGGAGGGAGGGATGGAGGGAGAGCAACAGGGAGAGGGAGAGAGAAGAGCACAGTCAGACACAGAAAAGACAAGGAGGGAAGAGAAGAGAGGAACACAGACACTTGGAACTGGTAGATTAAAAAAGAAACTTTCCCCTGGATAAGAGATCTAAAAACTCAGCAGAGGAAGCAACAATAGGATGGGCTCTTCCTCCATTGTGCTGGGGACGGGAGAGGAGTGCTAATGGAAACCACACAAAGAGATCAGAGCGGTGTCATTTCTGGGCTGCCTAAAGATATCTCACTGAAGGCAGCAACGGAAACTGACAGCGCCTGCAACTCCTGTCTGCACATGTGTGGCTGCTGTGGGTCTGTGGCCACAGTCTCTGGTTAAGTCCTTCTGAAGTCCTGGTCTTGGGGCTCTAGTGTGAGTCTCCTGCTGCTCTAAGGTCCAGGTGGGCTTCTCTACCCATGGAAAGAGAATTTAACATTGGCTTTAGGAAACTCTTGCAGGATACCAAAATCATAGCTTTAGAACTGGAAGGGATCTTTGGGATCAACAAGCCTATCCTCCTCACTTTACAAGTGAGGAAACTGAGGCACAGAGCTATTAAGTGACTTTCCCTGGACTCATGGCACCAACACTCTACCCCTTTCTTTAAGTTATAAGATCAAAAAATCATAGCACCAGAGCTCAAAGGAATTTTTAAAGGGTCCAACTCCTTCATTTTACAGATAAAGAAATGAAAGCTCAGAGGCCATATTCCCAAGGTTAACTAGTAATTAGTAGAGCCAGGACTTAAATCCATGATCTTTTCTTTGACAGAACCTTAGTTTGAATACTAGATTTTGTTATCTTGAACCATAAGCAAGTTCCTTTCCCTCCCTGGGCCTTGGTTTCCTTCCCTGTAAAATGTGGGGATTGGACCAGATGACCTCTGAAATCTCATCTACTTCTAAATCTATAACCTTGTGATCCTATAAATTCAGTTCACCACCCTGCGCCTCACAGCTTCCTCATCTGCAAAATGAGGTTTGATTCAATGGTGCTATAGTCTCTTTAATTCTAATTCTATGACCCTGCGCTTCTTTGACCTTATCATCCTATGTCCTAAGTCCAGTCCTCCTCATACCATACCACATAGCCTCCCAGTTAATAGTGGCAGCACAGAAGATTAGGAAGCAAATATAGCCTTCCTTAGTGGCTTGCTCTCTACAGCCTACCACTCTACTTTCAATTCAGGCTGATCACAATGAAACTGTATTCCCAGAGAAGATTAAAACTATTTGTTGGAATTTCCTTATCTGTCTTCTTCTCCACCTTAAAAATCCCTTTCCTTTTGTCCAGTCCCTCATCTATCCCAGAAGTCTCTGGTAAAATCATGTTTCTCCTCTTCTCTGAAGCTCACCTCCACCTATACTCTGTGTACCATTTCATCATCTCTTCCCTTCCCATCTCCTTCTATTCCATCCCATCTCCTTCCATCCCATCCCATCCCATCTCATCCTATACCATCCCATCTCATCCTATCTTATCCTATCCCATATCATCCCATATCCTCCCATCTCATCTCCTTCCATCCATACCATACCATCCTATCTCATCCTATCTCATCCCATCCCATCTCTTCCCATCCCATCTCTTTCCATCCCATCCCAACCCATCTCATTCTATACCATCCCATCTCATCCTATCTTATCCCATCCCATCTCATCCCATCTCCTCCCATCTCATCTCCTTCCATCCCATCCCATCCCATCCCATCCTATCTCATCCTATCTCATTCCATCCCATCCCATCTCATCTCCTTCCATCCTATCCCATTCTATCTCATCCTATCTCATCCCATCCCATCTCTTCCCATCCCATCTCCTTCCATCCCATCCCAACCCATCTCATTCTATACCATTCCATCTCATCCTATCTTATCCCATCCCATCTCATCTCATCTCCTTCCATCCCATCCCATCCCATCCCATCCCATCCTATCTCATCCTATCTCATTCCATCCCATCCCATCTCATCTCCTTCCATCCCATCCCAACCCATCTCATTCTATACCATTCCATCTCATCCTATCTTATCCCATCCCATCTCATCTCATCTCCTTCCATCCCATCCCATCCCATCCTATCTCATCCTATCTCATCCCATCCCATCTCTTCCCATCCCATCTCCTCCCATTCCATCCGAACCCATCTCATTCTATACCATCCCATCTCATCCTATCTTATCCCATCCCATCTCCTCCCATCTCATCTCCTTCCATCCCATCCCATCCTATCTCATCCTATCTCATTCCATCCTATCTCTTCCCATCCCATCTCCTTCCATCCCATCCCATTCCATCTCATCTTTCCCTTTCCCCTCCCTGTTATTGCTATTATTACTAACAACAAAAATACTTATATGGTAAAAAAAAATTATCCCTGCCCACACTGACCTTACAGCCCAGTAAAGATAAGATGCTTATAGTTTAACCAAGTCTAACCAGGGTAATACTAGAGATCACATCTGGAGCACTGAATTAAATTCCTTCAACAAGCATTTATTAAGCACTTACTATGTACAGCTAGACAGCTCAGTGGATAGATCTCTGGGCCTGCATTCAGCAAGACTTGAGTTCTAATCCAGTCTGATATTCACTAGCTCTGTGACCCTGCATAAGTCATTTAACCTCCATCTGCCTTAATTTACTGGAGAAGGAAATGGCAAACCTCTCTAGTATCTTTGCCAAGAAAACCCCATACAAGGTCACAAAGAATCAGACATGACTGAACAACATTGTACCGGAGGAGAAGGTAACCGAGATCTGGAGGACAGAGCTGCCTCAGAATCCAAGTTCCACCACTGCCACATGCTGGCTGTGTGAGGCTCTGTACAAGTCTTAGTGACCCACAATACTCTCTAAGATTAGATTGGCCATGGTGGAAAGACTTTCCTCCCTGGGAGTTCCCCTGGAGCAATGAAATCTCAGGCCCATTTCAAGATCTTCCAAAAACTGTATTAGGACTTTGGCATACAAAGGCAAAAGTTCTGCAAAGCACAGCATGGGATGGAAATGGACTGACTGCAGTGACCAGAATGGGCCAGAGACCCTGCCGTACAAAAATCACTTGGAGGAACCAGGGTTATTTAGTCTAGAGTAGGGGGGCAAAGGGGCAGGGAGACAGGTGGAAGAGACTTGTTCTGCTTAGCCCTGGAAGCTAGAATTAGGAGCAGAGGGCAGCCCTAGGCTTGATGGAAACATTCTGAACAATCCAGGCTGGCCCAAGGGACAAGGAGCTGCCTTGGAGGCAGCAGAGTCCTCCCTCCATCAAACACTGGGTGAGGGAACATCCTGAGAGGCAGAAGTACCAGCACCAGGGACAGAAAGCTGGACAGATGCCCCTCTGATGCCCTGATCAGCTTGAGAAGAAGGGAAAGGTACATTTACTATGGCAAATCATGGGATCATAGGAAAAGAACTGGGAAAAGAACTTCAAAGGCCATCTATGTCAATGTCCTTCGTTTTACAAACAAGGAGAACCATAGAGATTCCAGGATTCCATAGGATTCCATAGGCCTTGAGCTAGACCAACCCTTCCTCCTGCTTTTACAAATAAGGAAACTGAGGCACAGGGAGGTACAGTGACATCATGGAATTAAATGGGCCTTGAACTAAATGGGCCCTCCAAAGTCTAGTCATTTTACATTTATGTTATTTACATTTACATTATTAATTTACATGCATACAATTGTATATAAATTACAATGTACATATATTTACATTTTATAAAGAGGAATCTAGGACCCAGAAAGGTTAAGTAACTTGTCTAAGGCCACACAGTCTGTAATAAAAGTCAGAGCTGAGATTTGAATCTAGATCCTGCAACTCAAAATCCAGCACTTAGGAAGTCAAACCCTAGAACATGCTGTATTACTTCTCTCTCTGGTCTTTGACAATGAAGCAAGTCCTTAGAGGATACTGAATTTGTGAAAAGGTGTTATCATTGACTTTAATTGAGCATTTCAACTGTTCATCACTTCAAATCTCTATGATCCTTTTGGGTTTATTGATAATGTACCAACCAGACAGAAAAGGAAAATGACAAACGCTGGAGGGGATGTGGGAAAATAGGGACACTAATGCATTGTTGGTGGAGCTGTAAACTGGTGGGACCACTCTTTACACCCAAAGGGTAAATCCCAGGAAGCTTGGGAGGAGTCAGAGAAGACCCTTGAGAAAGCAGAGCGAATGGATTAGAAGTCAGGAGCCCTGAGCCAGAATCATATGTCTTCCTCTTACCATCTATGGAGAGCCTGTGCTCATCACTTGCCCTCTATGGACCTCAAGCTCCTCTTTTATTATAAGATGAGCAATTTGGCCTGGACCATCATCTCTAAAATCCTATGTGTTCTTTTTTTTTTTTTAACCCTTCCCTTCCATATTGGAATCCATACTGTGTACTGGTTCCAAGGCAGAAGAGCAGTCAAGGTTGGGCAATGGGGGTTAAGGGACCTCTGGTCTCTAGGTCTGGTCCTCAATACATTCAGTCACTTTGCTGCCTCTAAACCCTGATGCTCTTTGTTCCAAGGATCCTCCCAGGACCAAGATTCTCTGACACTCTCCAACCTAAAGATCCTCCCTATGACATTCGTCATGGTGAGGGCCCTCCAGGCTCTGACATACTTGTTCTTCTGTTCTGAGCCCCTTTCCCAGCTCCGTTCTCAGGGCTCTCCCAGCCTGGATGGTCTTTAGCCGGATGACCATGGGTCACTCAGTGACACAGCCAGGGGCTTCCTGACAGGCCTGCCTCTAAGGGGGTCATTCAAGGCTCCATTGTGGCATTGGAGACGTGTAAGGTGGCTCCTATGGAAGCACCCGACAGCCCTGTCACCCTCCCAATGCTGGGAGAGCATCGTGGGAGTAAGGAACCGTCCCAGCATCAGAGAGGCACACGCTACAAACACAGTGGGTGAGTGGGCTCTGTTTTGTTTAATTAACAGTTGCAGTGGCACGATCATGTGCAGCATTAGAAACCGTTCCCTGGCCCCCTTTCCTTCTTTCCTCAGGTGGGGGACTAGGGTTGTGTAACGTGGTATCTACGGTCAGACTATCCTTGCTGAACCTGTTTACTGAATAATCTCTCCTTTCTATTCTTTGTAAGGGGCGGGCCAGGGGGGTCTCTGGGGAAGGGGAGAGAAGACAAGGGATAGGTCTGTAAAGGAAGGGGATGTACAAACAAAAGGCAGCAACAAGTTTAAAAGAGAAACAAGTGCCCAAACGCAACAAAGTCAACTCCCACCATCCACACCCAGCAGGTTCCCATCACTCAGATTGTGACAACAGTTTAAACAGCCTCCCTGTAGGAGAAAGAGAGCAAGCTTCGAATTCAAAATGTAACCCAGGAAAAAAGGAATAGTAATACATAAAAATAAAACAAACAAACAAACAAATAAATAAATAAATGAACAAACAAATAAATGCATAAATGGCCTCTCCAGCCCCTCTATCAATCTGCCTGGCCCCAAGGAGAATATTCAGAGAACCAGAAGAAATAAAATAAAAAATAAAGGAAGGAAGAATAAAAGAAGAGAGGCGAGAACTAAAGGGAACAAGAGATTTGACTGGAGACAAAACCCAGGTCTCCTACTCTTCCCACCAGGCCATGCAGATAAAGAAAGGTGGAGTGGGGAACATGGCGGAAGGAGCCCAGACCATCTCCTTAGAGCGGCTCATTTTACAAGTGGAGAGAGATAAAGCCCAACGATGTCGCCTTGTTTGAGTTTTTAAGGCTTTTAAGTCGTGTTGCTCAGATTCAGAAGCATCGAAGACCACAGAAATTGGAGTTGAAAGCATCCTTGAAGGACATCCAAGCCCATGCCCCCTTGAGAAGAAGCAGAGAGGGTTCACATGCTTTCCCATGGCAGGTTCAGTCTAGACTGGAAAGGAAGAGGTCAGCTAGTCCACCCATGCATTTTCAGCTTAAGAAAACTATGGCTCAAAGAGGTTGTCATTTATACAAAGACAGTCACAGAGACAGCAAGTGACGGGCCTGGGATTTAGGGATCAGAGATTTCAAGCTCCAAGATCAAGCCTAATGCCTTCATTTTACAGATAAGTAAACTGAGGCCCAGACAGGGGAAATGGCTCATCCAAGTTCACGAAGGGAATCAATGGCAAACGAAGACCTCTGAAGATGTCCTCCAGCCATGGACATTGGGCCAGTGAGTGACACCAAGGGCCCCCTCACCAGACCAAGCCCCCTCCTTTGGGGGTAGGAAGGTCAGATCTTCTGGGGGCTCAGGTTCCCATCTTTGACTCCTGTGGGTCCGCCGACACTTCTCCACAGGATTCCATTAATGGGCTGGTCATTAATGAGGAAGCCAGGTGGGATTTTGAATTGGTCGGTTCTTCCTTAGTTTTGTTCATCAAGGGCTAGAGTGGATGGCTGCTGACTCAACAGCCTAATTAGGGGAATAAGCACTTAGCATCTCCCTTTCAGGAGGGGGCCACTTGAGGAAAACCAACTGTGGGTTTGGAAAGAGCCAGAATCCTGTGGAATTCCGAGGGGAAGGCCCAGGAACAGGAACAAGGCACCAGGGCAGTCCTTGTGCATGGCAAACCCCAGGTGTCTTAGTGAGGCATGGCATAGGAGGCAGAATCCACAGGTGGGCAGAAGGGGCACAGGCAGAGGCAAAAATAATTAAGGGCCCCTCGGGTGAGAGAGCCTTGCCAACTGGGCTTCCTCCAGAGGCAGCCAGTCCTCTCACTGTCACCTCATGCTCATTCCCACCTCCAAGCCTTTGCTCAAATCCCCCCCCCCCCCCCAGCCTGGAATATCTCTGATCTGAGTTTATTCCCCTCCATTTAACTCAATTTATTTCAAGTCTTTCTCAACCTTCAAGGCCCTTTCCTAAGACTCTTGGTCCATGCTCAGAACACATAGGACCAGAACTTAGAACTGGAAGGGACTCTAGGTCATCTAGTCTTCCCCCCTTCAATTCACAGATCACAGAATCTTCATTCCGGGGCTGGCAGGGACCTCAGGGCCATCTAGTACAATTCTTTTGTTTTACAGATGAGGAAACCAAAGCCCAGAGAGGTGATGTAACTCACCAGAGGTCACACATCTGTAGCAAGTGAGAAAGGGTCTGAATCCAAGTTGTCCCACCTCCTTCATTCATCCTTCCACTCCTCCCTCCCAGCCGCCGTCTCCTCTTAGATTTCCTCCCTGATACTCCATGTTTATCCTGCTTAGACCTAATTATTGACCTGTTGTCTCCCCTGTTAGACTGGGAGCTCCTTGAGGGCAGGGGCTGCTTTTTCCCTTTTTTTCCCACATAGGAAACTCTTGTTGATGGCAATGGAAAGTGTTCAACCTGTGCAACCTTCTCGGCTTCAGTTTCCCTCTCCGTCAAGCTGACTGGCATGGATATCTCCCATCTCCTCAGCCCTGTCCCTCTGACCCAGCAGGTTTACACAGGGCAGCATTCATTGTTCTCTAGTTCTACTTGAATGCTTCAAGAAAGCCATTCTTTCTTCCATGTAGGTAGTCCTTTTCTCTGTGGGGCCCCTCCTCTGGGTGCGCCTCTGAGTGCCTGGCCAGAGGTCAAGAGGAACTTGTGTCTGCTCTGGAGCTGTGGTCCCTAGACTCACCCCTGGGACCAGTCCTGCAGGGATCTGCCACTTTCTTCTCCAGGTCGCACCTCAGCCGGCCCAGAGTCCACTGGAGGGGCCACCCCAGACTCCAAGATGTGCCCAGTTTCATGGTACCTGCCAGAGCTAATTCTATTCCTAGGGTTCATGGATCATAGATTTGGAGGCAGAGGAGACCTTTACATTCATCTAGTTTATTCCCCTTATTTTACAGACAAGAAAACTGAGGCCCAAAAGCCAAGGCAACTTGCCCAAGGCCACTCATAGAGCAAGTGGCACCATGTAAAATCGATACCAGATTGCTTACTGTCTCAGGGACGATGGGAAGGTGGAAGTCAATGACTCTTTTGGCAACCACTCTGGCCCTAGTCCTTTCTCAAGGAAAAGTGCCTTCATCCCACTGCATTTCATCTCAAACCACAACTTCTAGAAGTAGAAAGGGGAGTGGTGAGGTCCCCATCACCAAAGGTCTGCAAGCAGGGACCAGATATGTATTTATAAGAGGATGCTTATTTGGGTCTCAGTTGGTCTAGCTAGTCTTTGAGATCACCACCATCACTATCCAAAGAAGCATCAGGAGCTGACAGAGGGCTGTGATTGGGATAAAATGGACCCCCTCTGCTCCTTATCCCCAAGGGGAGTCTTGATTGGGCAGCAAAGATATTAGTCCTCTGGGTGAGCTGCCCTTCATCACTTTATACTCAGATCTAGCAGTTAGAAATCAAGAGGTTGAAATGAATGTCTAAAAAGCTCTACAACTGAGGAGAGAGAGAGAGAGAGGAGGTGGGGAGGGAGGGAAGGAGGGAGAGGAGAGAGAGAGAGAGACAGAGAAAGAGAGAGAGACAGAGACAGAGACAGAGAGAGAGAGACAGAGACAAAGAGACAGAGACAGAGACAGAGAGAGTTATGAGAGATGGAGGAGACAGACAGACAGACAGACAGAGAAACAGACAGAGAGAGAAAGAGGGAAGGAGGGAAATCTGGACATTCTGTCAGCTGTACTGATTCATGATTGGTTCCCCATCTCCTGGGGGCCTCACACTGAGATCTGGGAATCATTTTGTAGATAAGTGATAACTGAAAGCTTGAGAGCCATTGAGCTCCCCCAGGGAAAGTGGGACTGAGTTTTGTTAAATGTGTCAGAGATGGAAGCTCAGGGGCTGTAGGAAACCGAGAAACTGGAGCAGAAAACAGAGATCTAACAGAGTAGGGGGTCAGCAAACTACCATCCCACCATCTATTTTGTACAGTCTGGAAGCTAAGAACAGCTTTTACAGGTTGGTCCTTGGGCTGTACTTTTCTCACTCTTACAGCAGAGGAGCTGAGAACAAGAATTGAGAACATTTGTTGGCAGAATGCAAGCTTCTGGCCAGTAGTAATTGTTTCCACCTTTGGATCTGTGTCCAGGTGGCCCAGCCCAGGGCCTCACACATGGCAGGACATTACCAAATACTTGTTGACTGATGATTGGTTAATAGAAGAACTAGTTGGACACAGCTAAGAGGAAGCCGTTGCTGATTTTACAGACAATTTCAGTTGAGGATAGATAGAGTGTGGAGGTGGGGAGAGAAAGAAGGAATAAGGAAAGAAGACATTGTCTTGGAAGTTTCTGCACCCAGTATTCTGCTATATAATAAAGTCCCACATCTCATCACTATCCCTGGACTACTAAGTGCCAGGTGCTGAGAATACAAAGCAATGAGTTAGTTTATATCCCAGTAGGATGACTGAATTTGAAGATATCAGACTGTTCCCCAACACAAACCCCATTATTTTAAAACCAATATTGTCCTCAGCTATGTGGCCAAGAATCATGGGACATCATATTGTACAAAGAATCCCCTGAGGAGAAGCTGGGGCCCTCATGGAAATGACTTGTATACAAAATGTATGTACAAGAAATTATATCACCCAAGAAATGCACAACCCAGAAAGGAAATGGGTCAATCAAGTAAAAAGAGTAGAAGTTAAAAGAGGCACCAGGAGACCATAGACCAGAACCAAACAGGGTAAGAGGGCCTGGATAGCTTGTGATCTGCCCCCAATGGAGCATGTGCTTGTATTGATGAGATCAAGAATTTAGTGGCATTAGATTAGACCCATGGTGGTGAACCTATGGCACATGTGCCAGAGGGGAAATTCGGAACCCTCTCTGCAGGTGTATATACCATCACCCCAGCACAGAGTTCACCAAAGTTCATTACTAGAAAGTCAGAGGACATAAATTAATTAAATAAGTATTTTTTAATAGAAAGCCAGAGGGACTCAGGGCTGGGCTACTCCCCTCCCCCTCACCTGAGAACATTTCTCACTTCACCCACCCCACTAAAAGGTTTGCCATCACTGGGCTAAACCATAAGGCATAGCTAGGGAAAACCTAGGTAATCTCATGGCTACAATATATACCTTTGTGTAGTGGAAAGAGCCCTAATGCTATAGTCAGAAAATCTAGGTTCAAATCCCCCCTCTAAAACTACTGCACAAGAAACCGCATCTCTGTGGGCCTCAGTTTCCTCCTCTGTAAAATGAGGGAGGTGGACTAAGTATGGTAGGTAGAGAAGTATAAAACAGCCCTTGAACTTAAGGGACTTGTAGTCTAATGGGAACTTCCAAAGCAAAATTCATGAAATAATTCTTCTCCTAACTAAATTCCTGTCCATCTCCTTCATTGAAGGCACCTCTCGGCTGGACAAGGCAACTTTCAAGATCTCTTCCAGTTCTTGATCTATGATCTCATGGGCCTTCGTGCCTCATCTGGTCCCTTCTAAGACCCACTTACTTTGAGATTTGGGGACAAGTCATTTCCCCCTCACTGCCCTCAGTTTCCTCGTCTACAAAACAAGAAGGCTTGAACGAGGTGGCCTCAAAGGTCCTATACAGTTCTACAACGACAATCCTATGATCTCTGAAGCAAGCAATAAAATCTCCCAGCAGGCCCCACTCTATCATGTCCACCTTCTCAGACCTTTCTTCCAGCCATGCTTGGCTAACAAATGAGGCAATTACAACCCACCCACCAGTCAGGAAAGTCAGCTCCTGAACCACAACAGACATGCTTTGAAGATCAAGGGTTATGTGGTCAATGTGAAGGCACCGGAGGACGAGCAAGCAAGATGGGCCTGGCGCGGAAGGCAATGGTCTTTCCAAAATGGCAGCTCTACTGATGGCAAGGCAAGACTTTCAGTCTTCTTGGCCTTTCTATCCCCACTGCCTAGGACAGTAGCAGGAAATGCATAATCAATTCTAACTGACTGATGACTAATTCGGTCTCTTCCTTGGTCTCATCGCCTTCTCCTTCTGTATGGGGACCTGAGATGCCTCTGCCTGTGTTTATTCACCTCCTGCAAGCCCTTGGGACTTCCATACACTTCCTTGGTGGGGAGTTTCATTGGCTGGGGAAGAGAGAGACAGTTTCTTCTCATAGTGAGGATAATGCAGAAGCAGCCATGATGTGCAGGATTGAGAGCCAGCCTCAGACTGAAGAAGACCTCAAAAATCAAAAAATCAAAAAAACCTCTAACATATATATTGGCTGTGTGAGCCTGGGCAAGCACCTCGCACTTGAAAGCTTCAGGCACCTTTCTAAGACTATACATTACAGAACAGGTGCTGATCTCTATTGGTAGAGGGAGTTTCCTCACTGGGAGATCCCTACATGGATGAAATCACAGGTCCAGTCAAAATAAGGGAAGAGAAAAGGTATTTATTAAGCATTGAGCAGGGGGTAGGTAGGTGGCTCAGGGGATAGAGAATCAGACCTGGAGACAGGAGGTCCTGGATTCAAATCTAGCTTAAGACATTTCTTCTCTGTGTGACCCTGGGCAAGTCACTTAACCCCCCATTGTCTAGCCCTTGTCACTCTTCTGCCTTGTAACCAATAGATAGTAATTGATTCTAAGATGGAAGGTGAGGGTTTAAAAAAAAGGCATTTGGTAAGCTATGTGCCAGGCACTATAAGATTAAAAATTAATATCCAAATACCCTAAGTATTATATTTAATAAGATTTATTAATAATAATTTGAAGTAAAGGAAAATTAAAAAGCTAGAGCAAAGAAGGAGTTAACCCAGTCATGGTCCCAGAGAAAAGAGAGAGAGAAAAGGTGGAGTTACCGAACTTATAAACAATACACAAGAACACTATGTGAACGAAGGGAAAAGGATTCTGGGAGATGAAGTCCAAGGGTTCAAGATTTTTCTAATTATACAGCAATGGGCTAAGTCTTTAGAAATATAATTTTATAATTATTACCATCAATAGTAAAACAAATTACATTGATACATGGATATAAGAGTTACAGAAAAATATCTTTCCTCACAACAAATGCAATCAAATAGTCCAAATATTGGCATTGTCTCCATTTCACGGTTGTGGTTAAGATGTCTGAGCTCCTAGGAATATGACTTAGAGCTGGAAGGGACCTTGGAGGTCATCCAGACCAACTCCTTATTTTTTCAGATGAGGAAACTGAGTCCCAGAGACAGGAAGTGATTGCTCAAATGGCAAAACTGGGACCAACCTGAGTTCTTTGACTCCAATTCTGGCATTCTTTCCATTGTGCCCCATCTTCTCACCCAGGCTAACCAGGATGGGGTTACTAACTGGGCAGCCGGAGTCTGTGGCTTAAGCAGATGGCGGAAACATCATGAGAAGAGCAATTCCAGTTGGTGGTCAAGTTCGTAGATTCAATGTCTCTAGAGATCTGCTGACTACCATTCTGGGGGAAGGGAAACTCTGTCTTCTATGCCCACATACTATACCATTAATCCTCATCAGGCATTGGTAGAATGGTGGAAAGAGCCCTGATCTTGGAGTCGATAGACCCGAGTTCAAATCCAGGTTCTGCCACTTGAGTGTGACGTTGGGCACAAATTCAAATTATTTGAACCTGTCTGGGTCTCAGTGTCCTAATATGTAAAATGGGGGGGCAGGGATCGGGCTAAATGATCTCTCAATGGTCCCTTTCCATTCACAAGCTATGATTTTATGATCTGGACTATAATCTAAGCTCTGCTATTTATGACCTAAATCATCTCCAGCAAGTCCCTTTTCCCATCTTTGGGACTCACCAAATGAGGACATTGGTAGAATGATGGAAAGAGCCCTGATCTTAGAGTCGATGGACCCAAGTTCAAATCCAGGTTCTGCCACTTGTGCTACATTATGCACAAATTCAAATTATTTGAATCTGTCTGGGTCTCAGTGTTCTAATATGGAAAATGGGGGGCAGGAATTGGGCTAAATGATCTCTCAATGGTCCCTTTCCATTCATGAGCTGTGATTTTATGATCTGGATTGTAATCTAAGCTCTGCTATTTATGACCTAAATCATCTCCAGCAAGTCCCTTTTCCCATCTCTGGGACTCACCAAATGAGGGGATTAAACAGAATCAGAGATTCTTAACCTCATTTGTGACCTGGAGTCCTTGGGGAGGCTGCTGAAGCCCTTCTTATGAGTCCCTTCTTAGATTCATGTCTTTAACGCAAAAAATTAAACACAGGGGATTGGAAAGGAAACTACTCGTCTTGAAAACAATGTATATATACATGTATTTTTTTTCATTCTCAGACCCCCTGAACTGGAGAATCTTTGGAGATTTTTTCAAGATCTGTCTATGATTTCATAAATGCTGGACTTGGATCATGAAAGAGCAGGATCCCTAAACCCGCTTGAAATTTGTCCTACAGACATGAGGTCAGCAACACGAGCTCCATCTTCCAAGACAAGCACAGCAATATCATTGGCAGAGCCTGTCTAGACCTCAGTTTCTTCAGTTGTAAAATGGGGAGATGCTGAGTAGCCTCAGAATAGCTTAGAATACAAGCCATCATGGAGAGGTCCGACCATTGGTGGCATCCATTTCTGAAACATCCTCACCAGATTTTGCCCATATGAAACTTGAGTGTCTTCTCCTTGGAGACAGCAGGGAATGCTTTAAACTAGCAGCAATTGGACCCATGGGCCATCTCGAGTGGCAGCAAAAGTCAGGTTGAATCAAAGCATCCTTACAGATACGCTAAATCCAACCTGATCGCCCCTGCCTCCCCCCCAAGCAGAGGGCTGTCCCAGTCACTCCCATAATTCCCTAAAAGCTCCTAGAGGATTCCTGTGATGGGCGCCCTAGTGTGCACCACCCACCTTCCTGTTGGCCTTTTTTAGGATGGGACTGTTTGGTGCTGACAAAATATTTTTTCCTGTGTGGGAAAGATAACACATTGTGAGACATGAAGAGAGCATTCGCCAGAGATACTTAAAGCCTCAGAGTACTTCCCCTTCACTGAGCACTCTCCCCTTTTCTGGACACCCACCAGGACGGTTACTCAGTCCAGGACAGAATCAGAGTCTTCAACAGAACAAAGGCTGGTTTGTGGGGCTCATGGGGCTCAGCCAGCCCCTCCTCTCCCCTCTGGACTGTACCCCGTCCCCTCTGGGATTCCCACACCCCCAGACTCTCACAGCACAGACCATCATTGGACCAAGTTCAATCTTGGGGAAGGAACTGTCTGGTTTCTCATCAAAATTCTGGCTTTGTGACCCAGCCTAATCTGTTTGAATGAATGAGGCAGCTTCAACGTGGCAGAAAGAGCCCTCGCTGGCTTGGCATCAAATATCTCTCATAAAAATCTCCTATCCACGTCTGATATCCAAGGTACACAGGTAATTGGCACAAATATATGAGACCAAGAGCCAGCCATTCCCCAGTGGACAAGTGCAGGGTCAAAGAATATAAACAGCTTTCAGCAGGAGAAATGAAGCTATCAATAGTTATAGGAAAATGATGTTCAGAAGATGGGGGAGTGCAGGCAGGGACCCAGGGAAACTCTCCCATCATTCCCCTCCAAACAACTTAAAATAATGCCTCAAACCAAATTTTGGAGCAGCACGGTCAACCAAAGGTCCGAGAGAGGCTTTTTTCCAACCCAAGATAACTTAAGAGGTCAGCAGGAGAAGTCTGGAACACCGGGGCGGACACAGCCTGGAGCAGGGCAAGAGCCACCGGCAGCAGGTCTTAGGGACAATTAACAGCAGCAGCAGCATCTTCAGGAGCTCCCATCCCAGAGATGGTAAGGAAGTTGGACAACTGATCAGAAAAAGATTATGGGGGCCATTTGCTCACAGCGGGTGCAGCGGGTGTTGAATGGCAACTCTATTGCCCACAAGCAGTTCTGGGTTGCGGTACCGAGAAGAAGAAAAGCACTCGTGATCAGTCACAAGGGAACGGGACCCTCACAGTTCCAGGACTAAGAGAAATACTAATACTTGTGGCTAAAGGGAGTAGAGACCTTTCCTGGGCACAAACCAGGAGAACAATGGCCACATCTCTCCCAAGACTGTACCACCTTAAAAGCACTGAAAACTTACAGACTCCCAGAACCAGCTCTGAAAACAGATGCACTAAAAAATGTGCCTTCCCACCCTCAGGTGAGCAGAGCCCAACTTTAACATAAAATTCAAAGTGAAGACACAGCCTGAAAAAATGAGCAAACAATTAAAAATTTAACAGAACGTAACTGTAAAAAACTACTGTGGTGTCTGGGAAGACTAAGACATGAACCCAAAAGAAGCCAACAATGTAAAAACAACTACAAATAAGGCCTCAAAGAAAATGCTAATTGAACCCTGGGCCAATAAGAATTCCTGGAAGCCTAAAAGAGACCAGAACGGCAGAGGAATTTTTAAAAAAGAAAGTGGTAGAGGAAAAATTAGGAAAAGAAATGAGAGTGATGCAAGAAAATATTAAAAGAGAATTAGCTTGTTAAAAGAGGCACACAACAAAAATGCTAAAGAAAAAGGTTTCTTAAAAAGCAGAATTTACCTAATGGGAAAAGAGGCACAAAAATTCACTGAAGAAAATAAATTATTTAATTGGCAAAATGGAAAAAGAGATAAAAAACTCACTGAAGAAAATAATTATTTAAAAATTAGAATTAGGCAAGTGTAAGCTAATGACTCCATGAGACTTATAATAAAATTAAATCAAAAGAATGAACGAAATAGAAGAAAATGGGAAATATCTCATTGGAAAAATAACTAACCTGGAAATAATTCAAGAAGAGATCACTTAACACAGAAGAAAAACAACTGCTTGAATACATGGGTCGAGGGGGATATAACTGGGGATATAAACTCTAAATGATCACCCTAGTGCAAACACCAACAGCATGGAAATAGGTTCTGATCAAAGACACAAGTAATGCCCAATGAAATTGCATGTCGGCTACAGGAAGAGTGGCAGGAAGGGAGGGAGGGAAATATTGTGATTCTTATAGTCAAGGAATAATGTTCTAAATTGACTAAATAAATTAATTAAAAAAATAAAAATAAAAAAGGAAGAGATCACTTAAGAATTACTGGACTATGGCAAGTAGTTGGCTCAAGCAATGAATGGAGAGCCAGAACTCCTGAGTTCAAATCCTGGCCTCAGACACTTCTTAGTTCTATGACCTTGGGCACATTCTGGTTACCTAGCCCTTACCACTCTTCTGCCTTAGAATTAATAAGACAGAAAGTAAGAATTTTTTAAAAAATAAATAAAAATTTTAAATGATGTCCAAATCACTGATAAGAGAAATTCAAACTAAAACAATTCCAATGTTTTACCTCACACTCTACAAATTGGCAAAGATGATAAAATAACCATTGCTGGAGGGGCTGTGGGAAAACAGGTGCAGGAATAAATATTATTTATAAAGATTCCAGAAAACAATTTGGCAAAAATTAATGCCTATCCATTTTCTGTTTAAAGACTTTCGGTGAGGGGAGCCCTTTTCCCTTCTGGACAGCTCCCATCCTTAGCAAGTTTTCTCTGACATACAGCCTAAATTTGTCTCTTTGCAACTTGTACCCATTGTTTCTAGTTCTTCCCTCTGGGGCCAAGCAAAACAAGTCTATTCCTTCTTCCATCCCCAATCCTTTAAATCTCTGAAGACAGCTACCACACCCCACCTGTTTCCCTAAATCTTCTTTTCTCCAGAAACCTTTCCACCTCCCATTCCCTACCTTGGTGTGCAACTGGTTAGGTCTAGCTTGAAACTGATCCAGGATCTGATCCATGGAATCTCTATGAGCTAGACAGGCTTTGGTAGCCTGACTTGGCAGCATGACTATATTTCAATCCAGAAAGCACTTGTTGGCCACCTATGTTCAAGGAACTGTACTCAGGGTTGTGGGAGGTTTAAAAATACATAAGACAGGAACTCATTCTCAGCCTGGGTGGGAGTAGGCAGTGTGATCCAGTGATGAGAACACTGGCCTTGGAAATGGGAGATCTGAGCTACTGTCTCATCTCTGCTATTGACTGGCTTCACGAATGATGTCATTTATGTATGCATTCATTTCTGGGAGCAAAAATGGCCAGATTCCAACTGAAATGTTTCTACAGTATATTTTAGGTATCTAACCCATGCATGGTGTGACCCTGGACAAGTCATCTCCTGTTAGGCTCTGGTGTCCTCATTTGTAAAATGAGGGGGTAGAGAGGAGAGAGAACAGACCCAGAGACAGCAATAATGTAAATGAGAACATCATGGTAAAATGTCAAATCCTCCAGTAGAATGTAGGATCCTTTTTTTCCATTTTGTATTTTGCATTCCCAGTGCCTCACACATTCATCAATGCTTAAGCCTGTTTCACTGAAAATTAAAGGACACTAACACTGGGCAGATAGGTAGCACATTAGACAGAGTGCCATTTGGAGACAGGAGGCCCTGGGTTCAAATCTGACCTCAGACACCTCCTAGCTGCGTGACCCTGGACAAGTCACTTAACCCCAACTGCCTAGCCTTTGCTGCTCTTCTGTCTAAAAACTGATGTGACAGAATTAAAAAAAGGAGACACAAAAACCCCAATCAAATACAATGACTACTTTGGGTTCCAGGGGCAATGAAAACACACATCTGTGGGAGGAAGGAGGCAGGGAGGCTGTAGGTGTGTTACGCTTCCATCATGAAGCCACACAAATTTGCTTAACTATTTGTTATTATATTGTTACAAGAGGGAAGCTGTTGGACATCTGTGGTGTCACACAAAGCTGGAAGGAAGAGCTAGTTTGTTGGGATTCAAAAGGATTTTTAACAGGATGAATGTAATAAAATTTAATAGGGACCAATGTAAAGTTTTGCACGTGTGCACAAAAAGTCAACTTTGCCTGTACACAATGAGGAAGGCATAGTGAGTTCCAGTTGTCATGAAAAAGATCTGAGAGTTTTAATGGACCACAAGTTAGTGGCATGAAAGAGTAGCCAAAGTCAATTTGGGGATTCATTAAGAGGGGCAGAGCTTCTAGGACCAGGGAGGAGACAGCCACCTTCCTCTGGTTTTGTCTTGGATGCTGAGGTCTTAAAAGGACATCAGGATGCTAGAGAGCAACAACAGGAAGGTAATGAGGAGAGTGAAGGACCTTGAGACCATGTCATAGGAGGATTGGCTAAGAAATGGGGCTGTTTAGTCTGAAGAAGAGAAGACTTAGGGGATGTGTGCTGGGTGTCTTCAAGCATCTGAAAGGCAAACAGTGGAGATGATGGATATTAGCCTGGTTCTGTTTGGTCCAGGAGCATGAGTGGGCGCAGCAAAGAGGACAGATGTCAGGAAAAAGCTTCCCATGATGAAAGCTCTCCGGGAGTGGAAGGGGCTGCCTCTTAAGCAGAGACCTCCTGGGCATGTTCCAATGAGGATTCTTGTCAGGCAAGGGTAGGACTAGGTGCCCTCCAAAGTTCCTTCTCATTCTCCAATCCTTGGATTCCATGAGGGCTGACCACAGCTTCATAAGACCTGGGTTCAAATCCCATCTCTGCTACTTATACTCTAGACCTTTTCTGGACCTCAGTTTCCTCATCTGTAAAATGAGGGGATTCAATGAGAGGCCCTTAGAGGTTCACTTCATCTTTGGAGCTCACTCTGTGGTCTTGGGCATCAATGATTTTTTTTAGTCAAATAAAATCCTTAAAAAATGAAAATGAAGCAGTTGGGTGATCCTTTGGTACTTTCCAGGGCTAATGGTCTATAGTTCTAGAAGGCGACACGGGAGCTTCTAATTTCCATGGGAAGATAAGATAGGAATACAAATACCCACAGTGCCAGGTAGACTGTGATAAGAAGAGTTCAGAGGACGGAGACTCCAACATTCATAGCACTGTTTCTAAGGCGAGCTCGGATTCTGACTTCCCGGCAACGGGCTTATAAACAGTTTGAAAAGCAGACTCCAGGGCACTGCCTCGAACCTATCAGGGCCAAATCAGTCCTCCCTCTTCCAAAGGGAGGCTGGAGAAAGAGAAAGAGCTAGAATGACTAGCCTCTAATCAAGAGGAATTCTACTCGGTCAGCGAGGTGGTTCAGTCAAAAGAGCACCTGGGAGGTCCTGGGTTTAAATCTGTCCTTGGATACTTCCCAGCTGTGTGACCCTGGGCAAGTCACTTAACCCCCATTGCCTAGCCCTTACTGCTCTTCTGCCTTGGAACCAATACACAATATTGGATTAAAAAAAAAAAAAGAATTCTACCAACCTCTGGGAGCATCCTTATCTAATTATACTTACTGGTCTAGGCAGGAGTGCCTGGGGTCTATTTACCCCTAGATTAATATACTTGAAAAAAGACTTTGCCTCCCTTTGTCCTCCCCCAATATAAAACAATACCAGCCCTCACCCTTGGTGCCACCTGGAACCAGTTTCCAGCTCTTGGGCAGGGCTGGCTTCCTGGAATTTACCACCAGGACCAGCCCAGATCTGAGTGGCGGCGGCGGCGGTGAAGCACCTGAGCTCTCACCTCCTGTATCCTCCTTGTGCCACCAGCCAGTGGGCTGCATATTCCCGCAGAGCCCACCGGTGCTCCATCGCAACACTATCCCATGGCTGGTTCAGCCATTCCCCAACCAAAGGCATCCTCTGTGTTTCAGTTTCTTGGATAACGAGCTGCCCTCAGTATTGTTGCCCACTTAGGTCCTTCTCTCTTTGCTTTGATCTCCTTCCAACAGAGACCTAGTAGTGGTAGGTGCTGTTGAGTCAAAGGGTTTTATTGCCCTTTGGGCAGAGTTCCAGATTGTTCTCTAGAATGGCTGCACCAGTTGACAACTCAGCCAACAATGGAAGAAAGCCCCCATTTTCCCACATCCCATCGCCCATTTGGCATTTTCCTTTTTCATCTGGTTTGGTTATCAAGAAATGTAGCAGGATGATAGCTATCAAGCTGCAAGGGAACTGGAAGAGGTTGACTCACGCAGCCCTCTCATTTTACAGATGGGGAAACTGAGGCCCAGGGAGGAGGGTAAGTGGCTTGCCTCGAGTTGCACAGGCAGTACAGAGTCAGCTCATCTAACTCCAGGTGCCCTGGGGTCCTCTGTGCCTCAAACCACCCAGTCTCCCAAGAGTTAACCATATTCACTGCAGAAGGGTATTTCTGCTCCTAGGATGAGACGTATGCCCATTCTGCATAAAGGCACCGATGAGACTTGCCCAGAACCATGGCCACAATGAGGAGCGGTACAGTGAGAAAACAAGGATGCTGGTCCTGATTCTCCCTCTCTACAGTGGAGGACGTTCTCCTGCCTCCCAGCTGCCCCTGCCCTTGGGGGAACCTTCCCAAAGCTTAGCCAGCGTCAATTGAATATTTAATAGCCAATGCCCCAAATTTGGAGCTCTCAGCACATTCTTGTTACCACTTAACATACACACTGTTGCTTGCTCTGCATCCCTGGTTGTTCGATTAAGATCGAGAGGCCATCCTGGGCTTCCTGGTCACTTGGAAGCAAGGCAATTTCCTTTCCAATTAGAAAGGACCCTTTTTATTTGTCCAGAGTCCAATCAGAGAAATCATCTTCTCATTCAGCCTCCTTCCCACTCCCCACCTGCCTGGCCACAACATGCCTTCTGGGGAGGTCAAGGCCCGGCCAAAAGATGAAGTCACCCCAGAGAAATCACAGCAAAGCTTCCTATAATCACTTCCATGCTGTATTTCACAGGGTGATGGGAAAAGGCTTTAGAGATCTAGTCAGCCCTCTCCTGGGGCAGATGAGTAAACTGAGGCCCAGAAAATTTAAAAGCCCACAATCAGAGTGAGTGCCAGAGCTGGGATTTGAACCCAAGTTTCTGGCTCAAAATACAGATCCCCTAGACCCAGCCCAAATAAGTGCTTTATTTGTATTACGGTGTTTTCCAATATATTATCAAGTCACATCCCCATTCTAGACCTCAGTTTATTCATCTGTAAAATGGGGGGATTGGACTAGATGGCCTCTAGAGACCCATCTAAGATGATGGTCCTAAGATCTGAGCCTACCCATCACTTCAAGTGGAAGAGGACTTAGACTTGTCATTTCATTGGTGGATGGAGCTCCCCAGTGAGGAAACTCCCTGGCTATGCAATATGGCACCTTCCCTACAACTTAGAGACTTGTTTAGAATGAAAGTCAACCTATATTTGAGGCAGGACTCAACCCAGGTCTTCCTGACTTTGAGGTCCGCTCTATCCATTACACCACACTGCCTTTTCCCCAAAATGGGGCAGATCTTACACCCACTTTGCAAGGTGAAAAAAAACCACAGCTAAGATAAAGCTAAGTGACTTGCCCAAGGTCCTTCAGCTAATTTTTTTTTTTAAACCCTCACCTTCCATCTTGGAGTCAATACTGTGTATTGGCTCCAAGGCAGAAGAGTGGTAAGGGCTAGGCAATGGGGGTCAAGTGACCTGCCCAGGGTCACACAGCTAGGAAGTGGCTGAAGCCAGATTTGAACCTAGGACCTCCCATCTCTAGGACTGGTTCTCAATCCACTGAGCTACCCAGCTGCCCCCCCTTCAGCTAATTATTATCGATGGGATTTGGACACAAAGACTAGTGATCCTTCATGAAACCAATGGCAATTTTCTTCTATTAGGGATATAACTAGGGAGCAGCAGCAGAGGAGAGATTAGTGCCCAGGACACCGTGGTGGGGTAGCGGCTACAAATTGCTACAGCCCTTCTCTTTCTAAGCTGGAATGAGAGGCAGGCCCTGAAAGGGGGAGGGCTGCTTTGGCCACCTATCTCTTTTCCTAACATAGCTCAGTGATAGGGAGCTGCCCCGGGAGACACCAAGGGGAGATCACACCGCATACCCCTGGCGGAGCCCCAGAGCATCCATGGGCTTGGCATCCACCCAACTCATGCTATTCTCTGCTTCCAGTTGTCTAGGTTTGCCACAGGCAACTGCTTCCCCATAATCCTACAATTATGTCATTCCAAAGACAGTAAATTCCTTGGAACCCTGGACAGCTGGAGTTGAAAGGGCTCTTGGACAGCCTCTAATCTGACCCCATCATCATCCAAACGGGAGGACTAAACCCTTAGAGATGACTTGACTTGCCTAAGGTCACCCAGCTGAGTAGGGGAAGGGCTGTGACCAGAAGTCTAGGTGTAGTTCTAGTTGCCTGCCACCATGATGCCTCCCCGCGTCTCCGAGATTCTATAAGACAGAGATCAGAACTGGGAAAAGGTAAGAGAAGGGCAGGATGTTAGAGCTGGGCTAGGCACGGGGGGCCTGCTAGTCCCACTCACACCCCAAAGAAAATTCCCTCTCTTGGGCTAATCTTGACCAAACCCCCCAGGAAGGGGACTCCCCCACCTCTCCTGGACAGCTCGGCTCGATGGGAAGATTTCCCCCAACAGCAAACCTAAATCTCTCTTGGCAATTTCCACCCTTTGTTCCTGGTTCTACCCAAAGGGACAAAACAAAAAAGCCTCATCTATATTCCTGGAGACAGGACTAGATCTATGATTGGACTGATAACGGGGACTCCCGGGTGAGGAAACTCCCTCTACTAGAGCAGGAAGGCACCTCTTCTGCCATTTCTAGTCTGAGGGAGTGGCTTGCCTGCGATCACATATCTAGTACATGTCCATGGTGAAACTT
Source organism: Monodelphis domestica (assembly GCF_027887165.1). NCBI lineage: Eukaryota > Metazoa > Chordata > Mammalia > Didelphimorphia > Didelphidae > Monodelphis > Monodelphis domestica. The sequence goes on along the minus strand of NC_077228.1, from coordinate 512,240,015 downwards.
GAACTCGTGTCTTTATCCATGACACCACACCGTCACTTAAATACTTGGGAGAGCTCTCTTATCTTCTGTGAGCCTTCTCTGGACTATTTATTCTCTAGTTCGATACTAATGCAATGAGGTCTTTGATTTGTTTTTAAAACTGAGGAAAAATGGAGAGGCAGAGAATTGAAAACTTGTGAGGCAGTGTGGTGGAATGGATAGGGCACTGGACCGAAGAATCACGGAAACCTGAATTCAGATTCCGCCTGTGACACTTACAGTCATTTCATCTCTCTGCCTCAGTCTCTTCATCTGTAAAATGAAGGAAGGGATGGACTCAATGTCCTCTAAAATCCCTTCCATTCTCTAAATCTATGACTACAAAATTCCAAGTCCTGTGGTTTTAAAAACCTTGGGCTCATAATAGAGAAGGGGAGGGGATCCTCTGCCCAGCCCCAAGGAGGTACCTACCCAGCCTCCCACCCCAACTCCTGCCCAGGACTAATGGCAATGACCCAGAAGGCAAGGGCATGTGACACCCGACCAAGTCCAGAAGGGGGGGCCTGCTAGAGGCCTTGGCGGGGGCTCAAGCTTTCATGAGACACAGTGTCCATAATTGATAAGCTTGAAGGTAACCGATTTAATTTCCCAACCCACCCTGCTTTCAAGGGCATCAAGGACCAACACTAATCTCAGTCCAAGGCTGACACCAACTCGACGCGGAAGGTGCTTTCAAGGTGAAACCCAAGCTTGTCCCTCCTTGAAGGGGAGAAAGCAGCTTTAGAGAGCAGGAAAAGCAATGGATTTGGGGATCAGGACCTCAGCTCTGCCTCTTCAAATCCTAGCTCTACCCACTTCCAACCTGAGTGACCTTGGACAGATCCCTTCCCCTCTCTGGGCTTCCGTTATTCCCTCAGTCAAACGAGAGGCTCAAACGACATGGTCTCCCCAAATGACTTTGGCCCAGTCATTTCATTTACATGGGCCTCCATTTTCCCCTCAGTACGTCTGAGGCTGGATTTGACGACCTCTAAACTTCCTAAACTGATCATCAGATCCCCTCAACCTCTTAATTCCAATTATCCCTCAGAGCCCATTCTGTTAGAGTCATCTATACTTAGGTTCACAGATAGCATCATGTGCTCACAGAGAGGGGAAGAGACCTCAGACACCATCCAGTGCATCCCTTTTGTTTTGTAGATGGAGAGCCTGAAACCCAGAGAAATGAAGAAATCATGAAATCAGAGAGCAGGGAAGGACCTTGGAGGTGACAAGGAAGTCCAACTTTCATTTACAGCTAGGGAAACTGAGGCCCAGAGAGGTCCAGTAACTTCCCAAAATCATAGATTCAAAGCTGGAAGGGACTTTGGAAATTATGAAGGATTTCAACTCTTATTTTACATCTGAGGAAACTGAGGCCCAGAGAGGTCCAGTGACTTCCTAGAATCATAGATTCAGAGCTGGGAGGGACCTTGGAAATTGTAAAGGAGTTCAACTTTACAGCTAGGAGAACTGAGGTCCAGTGACTTCCTAGAATCATAGATTGAGAGCTGGGAAGGACCTTGGAAATTGTAAAGGAGTTCAATTTTACAGCTAGGAGAACTGAGGTCCAGTGACTTCCTAGAATCATAGATTGAGAGCTGGGAAGGACCTTGGAAATTGTAAAGGAGTTCAATTTTACAGCTAGGGGAACTGAGGTCCAGTGACTTCCTAGAATCATAGATTGAGAGCTGGGAAGGACCTTGGAAATTGTAAAGGAGTTCAATTTTACAGCTAGGGGAACTGAGGTCCAGTGACTTCCTAGAATCATAGATTGAGAGCTGGGAAGGACCTTGGAAATTGTAAAGGAGTTCAATTTTACAGCTAGGGGAACTGAGGTCCAGTGACTTCCTAGAATCATAGATTGAGAGCTGGGAGGGACCTTGGAAATTATAAAGGAGTTCAACTTTATATCTAGGGGAACTGAGGCACAGAGAGGTCCAGTGACTTCCTAGAATCATAGATTGAGAGCTGGGAAGGACCTTGGAAATTGTAAAGGAGTTCAATTTTACAGCTAGGGGAACTGAGGTCCAGTGACTTCCTAGAATCATAGATTGAGAGCTGGGAGGGACCTTGGAAATTATAAAGGAGTTCAACTTTACAGCTAGGGGAACTGAGGTCCAGAGAGGTCCAGTGACTTCCTAGAATCATAGATTGAGAGCTGGGAAGGACCTTGGAAATTGTAAAGGAGTTCAATTTTACAGCTAGGGGAACTGAGGTCCAGTGACTTCCTAAAATCATAGATTCAGAGCTGGGAGGGCCCTTGGAAATTATAAAAGAGTTCAACTTTATATCTAGGGGAACTGAGGCACAGAGAGGTCCAGTGACTTCCTAGAATTATAGATTCAGAGCTGGAATGGATCTTAGAGGTTATATAGAAGTCTACCTTTCTCATTTTACTGTTGGGGAAACTGAGTCCTCCTCAGATTAAAGGATTTGTTCAAGGTCATACAAGTTGCATGTGGAAGTCCCAGGATTTGAACTCAAATCCTTTGATTCAAAGTCCACCATTCTTTCCACCGTACCACAATGAACCTGTGCCCTAGAGGGAAGAGGATGTTTGGCATGTGGGACAGGGCAAGCATAACAAACATCTATGAATCAATGAGTTAAAGGCATTTATTAGGCACTAGGTACCATGCACAAAGACCCTCTAGCATCTCTTTCCAGAGCCTTTTCTCAAAGGTGCTACTTGGGAAAGGGGCGAGGAAGAGGGAAAGATGCCATTGAACTCCAAATGAGCCAGCCTCACCTGACTCCCTGGATTAAGATCATTGGCTATTAAGAGGTCAGCATTCAAAAATACCCCATGTGAGTTGATGTTTCCATACACTGCCGGCACAGCCTGGCTTCCAACCTCCCACCATCCTGCACATCGAGCTGTTTGATGGAAGTCACCTCTGGATTTCTGATTCCGACATGACTTTCCCCTGCCCTGTCCTCCCCTTCTAGTTTCCCTCCCCCAAGTGTTTAATTCCCAGAATTGTTGCCGGGGTCAAAAGCATGCAGCTGGTTAAAAGGAATCAATTTGTCCTTGGGTTCCCTCCCAACCAAAAGAGACGGTATGACATTTGGAAGGAACTGGGCCTTCAACAAACATCATGATCCAATCCCTGGTCCCTGGAGATCTGGGAGAAGAAAAGAGCTGACCATCTGTTCTGGGTAGTTTCTTAGTCATTTGCCTGAAGGCAGGGGACAGGACCAGATATTTGCTCAGGACTCTTCCTGCCCTTGATTATTCTATGAAGGTAGAATGAAATGGAGATTAGCTGGATCTGGAGTCCGGAAAAGCAGCATCGAGTACTAAAAAAATGGAGTCAGAGGCTGGGAACCTGGGTTCAAGTTCTAAATCTGCCTTGATTTGTTGGGGGACCTCAGGAGAGTTCTGATAATTAGAGGACCACTAGGAGCTTATGCTAGAACTAGAAAGGACCTCAGAAGCCATCAAGTCCAACCCACTTATTTTACAGTTGGGGAAACTGAGACTTGGAGTAAGAGAATAGCTTTTCCAGGATCTCACAGCTAGTATCATGGTGATTTGTACCATTACTATCTCTACTTCTCCAGTGGGGAAACTGAAGCTGGAGCTATGGGCAGCTCACCAGAGTGGTGCCAGGAAGAAAAGCTTTCTGGGATTTCTACTTTACAATTCAATCAGAACTATCCTTGAGCAACAGATCCCATATGCCCCAACCTTTCTCTCCCACCTCCCCCACCCCTAGCTGGCACAGCAAACCCAAGTGGCCTGAGAAACAGAGGTTGACAGCAGGAGGGTGACAAGATTGAAGAACATGAGTGTCACTGTTCCAACACTTAAGACCAAGAGTGTCATCTGCATGGCCCTGTAAATTAGCAGAAACAAGGGCGATCGATGCATAGATTGCTCCCCTGGTGGAGGGAGATGGAGGCAGCATATGAGAACAGCAGGGTCCCGGGATGGAGTTTAGAACGACCCAGGCAGGAGTGGCAGGGGACAGGCCACTGCTCAAAGCTCCAGCATTGAATCTGGAGGGTTGCTGCTGAGCTGAGATGCTGGGATTCAGCAGGGGGAAAAGGAGCAGCTTCTTCCAGCCCTCGACCACAGGGTCATCACTGTCCTGCCAATTCCAACTCTTTTTAAAAAGAAAAGAAAAGGAAATACTGAGGAAGTGGAAGCAAATGTCTCCTCTGAATTAAAACTCAATCAAGGAGGCAGCTAGGTGGCTCAGTGGATGGAGAGCCAGGCTCAGAGAAAAGGGAGAGGAGACAGATAGACAGATAGACAGACAGACAGACAGACGGGGGGGGGGGGTAGAGAGAGACAGATACAGAGAGATGAGAGAGAGAGATATGAGAGAGATAGAGATAGAGAGAGAGAGAGAGAGAGAGAGAGAGAGAGAGAGAGAGAGAGAGAGAGAGAGAGAGAGATCCATTTTCTCATCTCTTCTTGGGACACAGGGTTAGTCATTATAATTATACAGTGTTGAGGGCAGTTGGGTGGCTCAGTGGATTGAGAGTCAGGCCTAGAAATGGGAGGTCCTGGGTTCAAATTTGACCTCAGACACTTCCCAGCTGTGTGACCCTGGGCAAGTCACTTGACCCCCAGTGCCTATCCCTTACCACTCTTCTGCCTTGGAACCAATATACGTATGGATTCTAAGATGGAAGGTGAGGTTTTTCGTTTTTAACTCAATCACTCTCTTTCTCTCCCCAGATGATATTGACTGTGGAGGCTGTGGAGGCTGGGGACTGTTGAGGACAGCAACCAAGCAGGCTAAGCTGAGGGCAGGCCAGGGAGGATTTAGGAAGAAGGATTGGGGGGACACACATCTTGGATGAGAGTGAGCTGTCAAGAGGAACCAGTGTGGTTAAATCTCTCGCCTGCCCCCTCCCAACTTCCCTCTGGACGCCCAGAAGTCGATGTTACTCTGTCTCATTGCATTTTCCAGAAGTCTCTGCTCAGACAGAGCCCGAGGCTGCCTACATGGTTTGTGACTGCTTAATTCAGTGGGCCCAGAGGATTACAGGACCCTCATCTGTCAACTGAAGCAATGGCCTCTGAGGTCTCTCCCAGGTCTACAGCTCTACCCATAAGCTTATTAGGATCAAGAACTTTTGCACTGAGAGGTCAGTGGGTCAATCAATAAACACATATGAAATGAGAACACAAGGAAAAAGAGAACCCAAGCTGAGGCTCACAAAAGGCTACAACTGAGGACAGCTGGGTGGCTCAGTGGATTGAGCAGTGAAGCCCAGAGGACAGGAGGTTCTGGGTTCAAATCTGACCTCAGACACTTCCCAGCTGTGTGACCCTGGGCAAGTCCACTTGACCCCCATTGCCTATCCCTTACTGCTCTTCTGCCTTAGAACACATAACCCAGTATTGATTCCGCAAAACAAGACAGGGAGGGATTAGAAAACAAAAGGCTAACCAACTTGGCCCAGCAGGGTGTCTCATGGGCCAGTAAGTGTCTGTGATGTGATTCGAAACCCAGGTGTTTGGAACATTCTATCTAGAATTTCTATCTAGAACTCTCATTTTACAGATGGGGAACACCAAGGTCCAGGGAAAGCTGAAGTGACTTGCACAAAGTCATACAAGTAGAAAGGTATTGGAGCCAGGAATGGTACTCAGGATCCCATAGCTCCGAAGGTCATCATTTTTTCAACTGCAGCCACATTGCCCACTGAAGAGAGGAGGTCAAGGGCACAGGCTGCTATCCCGGTGAGAACCAGGTTGCTTTGCTCTTGTCCCATAGCAACAGTCAAGATCCCTAACTGCAGCCCAGTCATCAGGTGTTAGTCCTAAACTAAGATCCAAAGAATGGGTAGTCCCAGAGGGATATATCTCCCCACTATGAAGAAAAAAAAAATGAAGCCTATATTGCCCCCAAGTAATACCACTACTTTACATCTGTAAACAACTCACAGTTTTCAAACTGCTTTTCACACCCATTATCTCACTGGATCCAAAGACTTGTTGTGCTACTGCCCAAAATCTCAACTCCCCCCCATCTGTTTCATCTTCTGTATTCCCGCTGGGTATTCTCCTGGTGGAAAACATCATTACCACTTCCCTGGGCTATTGCTGTAACCTCTAAACAAGTTCTCTCACCTCTACTCTTTTCCCTCCAAACATCATCTCTCCACCACTGCCAGATAGTTTGACTATTCACCAGTCACTTTCGTCCTAAAATCCTTCCTTGCGGAATGAGTCAAGTTCAATGATCTTTGCCTGACATTCAAGACTCTCTTGAGAGTCTGGCCACCCTAATTTCCTGCTTTATCTCATGTGTTTGTACACAACTCACACTTCCCTCTACTCTGTTCCTTAGCTTCTGTGAAGTGGCACAGTACAGGAAGAGCACAAGGTTTGAGATATGAAGCCATGGCCTCAAATTCAACTCTGTTATTTATTACCTGTGTGACTTTGAACAAGTCATTTGAGCCTGTCACAGAAAGAGGAACGTTGGACAGATGATCTCTGACGTCCCTTCTATCTCTCAATCTATGATCTGTCAAAAAGCTTTCCATGAGATTTATGACCACACTGGAGCTCCCAAGCGAACTCAAACTAGAACACACAAACATACTCTGATCTCCTATAGCACTTTGCTTTACATCATTCTAATGATTTTATGACATCAGCTCCATGAGGAGAGGGACTGTGTCTCATCCCCCTTTATTTCCACCCTTGTACTTAGTCCAGTCCCATCCCCCCTAATAAGTATTTAGGAAATGGCTTTTCATAGATCCTAGACTGAGCTGGAAAAGACCTCAGAAGTCATCCAGTCTGACCCCCTTATTTTACAGATGAAGAAACTGAGGTTCAATAAAGTTAAATGACTTGTCTAAGATGATTCCAATCGTTTATATCATTATCAAACAGATAGAACAAGTCTTATTGTCCCCCATTTTATAGATGAGGAAATTGCAATACCAAGGCATGACCAGGCTTGCCAACAAGTTAGTGGCAGGGTTAGGATTAGAACCCAGGCCTTCTGTTTTTTTGGTGGCCATTGTGGGTGACCCCAAACTAATAACAGCAGCTCCCTTTTTTTGCCTATGAGAGGCTCAGAGTACTTTATATCCTTTTATCATTGAAAGCAAATTGGCTATTGCTAATCCCTGTGCTACACAGAAGTACAGAGAGAATTCTTCTGAGCAGGGTTAAAAGGGAGGAGGCCACAGTCAGGTCTAGAGTCCAGGTCTCCCCATAGAAGCTGGGGAGGACTCTCTACTAGATAACACTGCCTCCCCTAGGACAAAGGGGGAAAACCCCACAGCCAGAGTGCCAGTGCCTGAACCCTCGGTGTTCTAGGTAGCCATTCCTCCTCTGGAAAATGGCCCTGGTGGAAAGCTGGGGAGTCAAAATGCCTGTTTTAAGAATCCTGAAGAAAGCATCCATCTCAGGAACCCAACTTTAGTGCTGGAAGGAGCTTTTAGAGGCCATCTTTTCCCTCATTTTACAAGAGAAGAAACTGAGTCTCAGAGAAATGAGGTCCCTTGGCCAGGGTCACCCAGCTAGTGAGTAACAGAATCAGGATTTGAATGCAGGTCTTCCTGATTCCAAGTCCCTACTGTATCCTCCACATTGAGCTATCTCTACTAGCAACCACTCTAGCCCTGATGCTTTCTACAAGGAAAAAGTGCCTTCATCTCATGAACATTTCATCTCAAACCACAACTAACCCCCAAGCAAATGAGAATATCCTGGGCCACACCTCTGGAGCACCAGGATGTGCCCTCGTCCACCAAGGCCAAGTTTCAAATTTAGGAACTGAAATTCTTCGGGTTCCCATCCCCAAAGGCACAGTGGTTAGTGAACTGGGAACTGTTCAAGGAGGTGGGAGTTGACCCGGGGAGGCTCTGAAGGCCAGTCAGAGCTAACTAACATCACCTCCTTGTTAGGGTCCTTGAGCTCAGGCCAAGCACCTCACTGCTTGGCACAGGGTTCCACACAGCCAAAGGCCAGGAGATATTTCCCATCATTCTTTGATCAGCCGCCCCAACTTTCATCTCCCCACCCTCAGCTCTGGCCCCGGAGAATGTCATGGAACTAGCAGAGACCTTTCCCTGGGGAACAGAAGAAAGGCTGCTTTGCTACCCCAGGGAAAGCCAGCAAACAGCAGGGATGGAGAGGTAGGGACAGAGACTTCCACAGCCCAAGATGGAGATGCAGGGTGAGGAAGAACCCCAAGACACAAACAATATGCCAACGTGCTCCCTGCCCCAGCCTGCCCAGATGCCTAGCAGAGCTCGAGCCAACAACTCTTAAAAATCAAGTTGCCGAGAAATAATGGCATCATCAAGGCATACCCTGGATCAGGCTTCTGGGCAGGAGGCAGTGCCTGGCACTGACACGGACACCAGATCAATGCCCCCCACGCTGCAGGCTCCGGGAAAGGGCAGTCAGAACCCCGAGAAAGCATGGGTCAAATGGGAAAAGTCGGGGGTCGGGCTGCCCACTCACCCTTCCCTGCTCCCTAAGGTCTCTCTCCCTTCCCAGCACTGTACTGGCCAGACTGCAGCGATCTCCACAAACCACCCCCGATGGGGTTGTGCCGCCCCCCTCCCCACATCCCCACATCCCTGGAAAGGAGATGACTTCAAAGCAAACCCATCGGAAACCTGCGAGTCAGGCTGGGGGGCGGGGGAGCAGAGTCGGGAAGGCAGAGGGGCTTTCCGCCTTCTTTACCCTTTTCGCTTTATTTTGCTTTCGGGGACTTGTGCAGCAGTCCGATGAGCACCACGGCGGCTCGGATCCCCGCCTTTTTTGGAGTGCATCCTGTCCGCGGCGCGGCTACCGGCTGGGACATAGCGGAGGCTGCCGGCAGCCCCCGGCCCGCTAGCAAAGGGGGGAGCGGCTGGCCCGCCCGCAGCAGCTCCAGACTAAGGCAGCCCCCGGCCGGGCTGCGCCCTCCCGTGCCCCGCGTCCCCTAGCATCTGCCAGCTTCCTGCCCGCCGCGCTCCGAGGTGAGGGAGGCTCCCTCGGCCCGATCAGGTGACTCTCCCCCTCACTTCCCAGCGACCTTCAAAGTCACCTGCCCCCCAGCCCTGGCCCCAGCCCCTGCCCGGACCGAGGCTCCTAGGGCTCGAGAAGCCACCGCCCCAGAGCCCTACATCAGAGCGCCCCGATCCCTCCCCTAAGCCCCTGGCCGCCAGCAAGGCTGCCCGCCAGTCCGTGCCTCTGGCCAGCCCGTCAGTCCGTCCTGGCCCTCCAAGAGGCGGGCTCCAGCCGCGCCCGCCCCTCCTCACCCTCCCTCCCTGCGGCCGGCCAGGGCACCTCGTCCGGGACCAGCCCTCTCCCCAGCCCCCCTCCCCACCCCCGGGCCTCCTACTCTCCCCCCGTCTCCGCCCCGTCCCCCGCCCCCTTCTCCTCCCCGGCTGCTCCTCCGCCTCCTTGGACTCTTCTCAGCCTGGGAGACCGGAGGAGGTCAGCTCCCGCGGAGCTAGCAAGCTAGCCCCGCTGGCCCTGCCTCGGGCGGCAAAAACGCCAGCTTCTCTCCCAGACCTTCTCCCCTTCCCCCTCCCTCTCCCCCTCTCTTCTTCCTATCTGTTCTTTCCCCGTCTCCTTCTTCTATTCTGTCCCACGCGATTATCTCCTTACACTTTCCCTCCGCTCTTTTCTCTCTTCTCTTCTGACTATTCTTTCTTCCCTTTCCTCATTCTCTGGTTTCTTTTCTCCCTCCCTTCTTTGCTCTCTTCTGTCTCCGTCACTCTCCTGCTCTCCTGCTCTCTCCCTGACAATCTTGCCACTTCTCTGTCTCTGGATCTCTGGGGTCTGTCTGACTAGGGAGGAACAGCTGGGTGGGCCGGCCTCTGGGCATCTGGACGGGCAGCCGGCTGTGGATTTCTCCACTGTGTGTGTGTGTGTGTGTGTGTGTGTGTGTGTGTGAGAGAGAGAGAGAGAGAGAGAGAGAGAGAGAGAGACGAGAGAGAGAGAGAGAGAGAGAGAGAGTGAGAGAGTGAGTGAGTGAGTGCCCGCGGCCGGCCCGGACTGCCGGGATACTTTCCTGATGCTGTCACTGTCATAAAAACCCCGGAGCTGGATAAAGACAGACAGACAGGCGTCCAGCACGTGGCCTCCAGCACAAATGTAACTCGGACTCTCTCGGGATTCCCAAGCGCGAATAAGCGCCAGGAAGCCCGGGGACGCCGACCCTCCACCGAGGAACTTAGAAAGACTGAGATCGCAAGGGTCAAGGGTCGAGAGAACCCCCTAGGGTCGGCTTGGTGGGTTGGGGAAAGCACAGCATCCGGAGTCTGCCAGGGCCCTACAGACCCTCCCTAAGCCCCTCCCCAACTCAATCTCCGCCCGTCCCCCATATTCAGGGCTGCGCCCAGACGGAGAACTGGGAGAGAGAAGCCTCCGGGCCCCCTTGGGTACTGAGGACCGCCTGCCGGGAGGCGTCCCATTCGCGGATAGGAGTAGGGGGGCAGGAGAGGCGGGACGAAGAAGGGTGAGGGCTGCCTATCGTGAACCTTAGGGCCCGAACTGCACGAATTCCCAGGCAGGAGGGGTGGGGGTGGGGGGGGTGGGGATGAGGGTGGAATCAGGCCCATAGCTGCCCGGGCGCCCTGGGGCGGGGGTGGTCCCGCGCCCTGTTGATGTTTGCTTTCATCGCCTCCCCCCCGCCCCAACCCAGAGTTTGGAAGAACGCAAGGTTAAATGATCAACTTCACGGCCCCCCAAACCTGGGGTCTGGCAAAGCCTTGGTTGTCATGGAGATCCCTCCTGGTCCCCCCACCCCCACCTCCAATCCCACAGAGCCGAACGCGCAACCAGCGGTTCCCCAGCTCTCTCCCAGCGCTCCCACCCGACACTCGAGCCAGCCTAATTTTCACTCTAATACTTCAGGGTATCACCAGCCGCATCGCAAACCCAGGGCTGTTCCCGCTACTGCTGCTCCTCCATCTTCTCCCCTCAGGCTTCTCCCAGGCTGGGGCCTCGATCCCTAAATTTAATCCCTTGCCAGGCCTCCCCCTTGGGCAGAGACTCGGAGATGAAAACCTCGCGGCAACAGTCATGCCCTCTAACACCAGAAGATCCCCAGGGTGCCGGGGCACGCGCAAGCACAGCCCTTTCCCTTTAAAAGAGACAGGACTAGTCCCGCCTCTCCGACAGGCTGAAACTGAACACAGTCGCCGAAGCCCAAGAGTCCTTGAAGGAATTTCTCCGGCGTTTGGGCCTGTCTGAGGGTAAAAGTCGCGAGCATAGCATACAGGGCTAGAAGGGGGGAGGGGAGGGGGGGCTCCAGAAGGCACTGGAAAGCCGGGCGCGGAAGGGGAAGTCAATTTCTGGGTTTGTTTCTTTCAGAAAGTGCTCCCTGGGAAAGGCAGATTAGTCAGGAGGCTATTGTCCCAAATGGCCTTGGGTTCAATTGTCATCTGTTAATGCTAGTTGGGTGCCGCCACCGTGACCTGGAGAAAACTCTGGATAAATGGAAAAGTTGGCCGTGAGCCCAACTCTCTGGCCGAGCATGGGATAATAGAATTAGACCTGGAAGACCCTTGGAAGCTATCCCATGATTCTCTCAAGATCACGTGGTTAAGTGTCTGATGCAGAATTTGAACCTAGCTCTTAACTGGCTTCAAGCCTACCATTCTGGTCACTCCAGATCCAACAGAATAATTAGTTCTCCTTTGCCCTGCAAGCAGCCCTTGTCCAAACCATTCTCTCTGTGGAGGACACCACCAGCCTAGGCACTCAGGTTTAAACCTTCACAGTCATGCTTGACTCAACGCAGATTGCTTGCCTCCAAATGACAGCTCCCATCTGATAGGGCCATCAGCCTCTTCCAGGGGCTTCTTCACCTCGAGCCTCAACTACTGGAATAGCCCCTCGGTTGGCCTCTTTATTCCCAGTCTTGTATTTTTGTAGCTGGGAGGGAGCTTAGGGGTCGCTTAGTCCAACCAGATCCTTTTGTGGATGACACTTGGGCCCTGAGCAGCACTGACTTATCCAAGGCAAACGTTCACCTCTAAGGTGGGACTTGATTCTGAGTGCTGGGATCCCAGGACCAGTGCTTTTTCCACTCCATTGATCAGTCTTTTTTCCTCTCCAATTCATTCTCTCCCCAGTCATTCCTAAAACCTCAAAAGATCTGACTGCCTGCCTCACTCCAGAATTCTTCAATGGCTCCATTTGGCCTCTTGGACAAAATTAAAACTCCTCAGCCCACCATTTAAAGCCCTCCACAATGCTGACTCCTGCCTCTCGATCCCTAATGTGATACCATGATTACTCCCTTTCACCCACTCCCCCCAGGTCAGTCAAACTGGTCTGTCTGCTGTTCCCAGGATGCATTGGTTCCTCTCAGCTGGAATCCATTCCCTCCTCCCCTCTGTCTATCCCTAGGTTCCTTCAGTGCCCAGTGTGGGGTACCAACTACCTCTTACAGAGACCTTGCTGGGTACCCTTAGCTGCCAGCTCTCTCTTCCTCCTGAAACTACTGATCTGTGTGTGGATCTATTCCCCCAGATAGAACAGAAGCCCCTTGAGGACAGGGATTTTTCCTTTGGCACACTGGCACCCACCATGGCCTTTGCAAAGGATTGTTGTCTTGTCCTCAGCTCCTGGAGAAGATGATACCCCACCAGGGAGAAAGGGTGGGCTAAGCTAGGACCGAGAAACCTGGGAAACCTGGGAAAACTGGGAAGCGGGGGGAGAGGATTTTTCAAGCACCCTAAAGGGGCCAGAAGGTTCCATTCAAACTGGGCGTGGGAAAGTGAGGAGAATGGTTTTTTCTCTGCCTGCCCCTGGCCAAGCCTGTCATGGGGCAAGTTAGCTCAGTTGGTTGGCATGCAGTAACAACCAGGCCAAAGTTGAAGATCCTCTCTTCAACCTGGGCGGTCTGGGGTGGCAGAAAGAGTGTTGGACTTGGAGCGCAGAGACCGGGGGTTGTAACCAGTGCAAATCATTGAGTCTCAGAATCTCACTTTCTTCATCTATGAAATGGGGATAAAACCACTACCTACTTCACAGCAATGAGATGCCCTCTGTAAACCTTTGTCTGGCATTACAATCACAAGCTCACAGACCTAGAGGTGAAAGGAACCTCAAAGACTAGACCCAATCAGGGACAGCAAGGTAACAGAGGGGGACTGAGAGCCAGGTCTACAGACAAGGGGTCCTGGATTCAAATCTGACCTCTCAGATATATCCTAGCTGTGTGATCCTGGGCAAGCCTCTTAACCCACATTGCTTAATACTTACTGCAATTCTGCCTTAAAACCAATATACACGCATTGATTCTAAAACAGAAGAAGAGGGTTAAAAAAAATTAGTCCAATCCTCTAATTTTATGGATGGGGAAACTCAAAGAGGCTAAGTGACTTACCTAAGGTCACAATTTGGTAGTATTATCCCATATTTTCTAGATCATAGAATCACAGAGACTGTCTAGTCCAGCCATGTCTTTCTACAGATGTGGAAACTGAGACTCTGAGAAGCTATTACTTGCATAAGACCACACAGTTTCCCCTTGGGTCACAGAATCCTAAATCTAGAGCTGAAAAGAACCTCAGAAGTCATCCAGTCTAATCCTCTCATGTTATAGATGGGAGGGCTTAAGGAGCCAAGTGACCTGTCTGAGATCACACAGGTAATAAAGCATCAGGAGGTACAACCCCTCCTCATAAACCTTCAGTGGCTCCCTTTTGGCTTATGGATAAAATACAAATTTCATAGACTGGCACTTAAAATCTTATACTTCTTCCTTCAAGGTTCAGCTCAAAGAAATCACCTCGCCTCACCCAAAATTTTATTAGAAGAAATCATTCCTTTGTCTTCATGACAATCTATTTTGTATTATTTTTTGTATACAAGTCATGTGTCTTTCCCCATCCCCCTAGTATAATATAAGCTCCCCAAAGTCAGGAATTCTTTATCTTTGTACATCCAATTGTGGAGTAAGGAAGACTTGAGCTCAAATCCATCCTCAGACAATTACTAGCTGTGGGATCCTGGGAAGGTCACTTCACCCTGTTTACCTCAGTTTCCTCATCTGAAAAATGAGCTGGAGAACTAAATAAACAAACCACTCTGATATTTCAGCCAAGAAAATCCCAAATGGGGTCACAAAGAGTCAGGCATGACTGAAAATGACAGAACAATTAATATGTCACCCCCAAACTCCTTGCACATAGTAGGGTACTTAATGTGTGTTTGTTGAAGATTTGCCCAGGATATGTGATAAGAAAACATATCTCCTTGTTTTCTATGTAGAGGTGGGAGATTATAGTTACAGAGCATTATTGCAGCCACTTGAATGTTTAGGTTCATTTTTGCTAGATGCTTCTTTCTTTGTTATCCTTTGTTATAAGGGCTCTGGGCTAAATGTATATGGAAGAGACGTGAGAGATACAAACTAAAAACTATATTACATGGCTGTTGAATTTGGCATGCTATAATAGAAAGACGTGGCTTCAAATCCCAGCTCACCTATGTGACCCCTGGGACAAGTCACTTCATTGGAGCCTCAGTTTCCTCATCTGTAAAATAATGGGTTTAGACTAAATTACCTCAAGTCTTTTCTGACTTTAAGTCTGTTATGGTAGGGATGAAGCATAAGGGAAACAATCAGCAAGTGATGGCCAACCACCTGTTACATATTCAGGATTATGAGTGGATACCATGGAAGAGAGAAGAAAAGATGAAAAATCCTTTGCCTACAAAACAAGGTAGGCTTCCCTGCCTCCATCTATATTGACAAGTACCTACTCTTACAATGGGCAAGTAGATTTTGTCATTTACTAATGGGATCCAGTGGACCCAGGACTTGTCTATACAAAGAAACAAGATTGTAATCACAGCAAAAAAAGGGCATATCTATACCCCTTCTCCCCCTCCCCCCACCCACTCCAGATTTTTAACTGTCCTTCTGCTTCTTATCACAGAACAAATAACCAAACACTAGGAAAAGAAGGATTTTCTGGCTTTAATAAAATGTACATATTTATTAAAACCAAAGTAACTTTTCAAGGCAGCTAGGTGGCTCAGTGAATAGAAAGCCAGGCCTGGAGATAGGAAGTCCTGGGTTCAAATGTGGCCCCAGACACTTCCTAACTGTGTGACCCTGGTCTACACCATTGCTTGCTCTTACTACTCTTCTGATGCTTGTATCAATTCTAAGACAGAAGGTAAGGAAATTCTAAAAAAAAGTGAGGTAACTTTCACTGAGCCAAGACTTAACTCCAAAGTTACACAAGTAGTAAGTAGGAAAGTCAAGTCTTGAACCTAGGATGTGGGTTCAAATCTATCATTCTTTCCACTGTACCAGCATTTGAACTGTACCATCAATATCATGCCCAATACACAGATCAGAAAACTGAGACCTACCCAAGGTCACAAGGCTGGTGAGTGTGAGATATGCAGACACACCTGCCTGTCTGTAAACGAAAAATCTTCTGTATACCTGGGCAAACATCCCCGTAGGCATATCCGTGTGAAGCCAGGAGCCAGGGATTCCTGCCAGTACCATGACTTTTGAAGCATAGAGTAGATGTGGCTGGGGGGCATGGCCTCCTGGGTCCACAGAACTGGGCTGGAATGTAGATACAAGTCTTCTGGAATGTAGATACAAGTCTTCTAATGACATTTCTGTTCCCTCTTCTTCTATGAGAAGGCTCCATGGCTAGGATTGGGGAGGAGGGGGTGGTCAGGGATCTTTTATCTAAAAAAAGAGCCATCAGATGTCTTGTGCAGATCAGGAAACTGAGGCTCCACAAAGGTTAGGTCATTTGACCACAAATGTACAGCTGATGAGTACTGAAGCCTCACAGGCTAAAGACAGAAATGGCTCTGACAGTAGGATAGTGCATTAGCTTTGTACCTTCTCCAGCATCTAGCAAGATATTTTCTGAAGCTGGGGGGGGGGGAAGGAGGGGAGGGGGAGGAGAGGGGGGAGGGGGAGGGAAGGGGGGAAGGAAGGAAGGAAGGAAGGAAGGAAGGAAGGAAGGAAGGAAGGAAGGAAGGAAGGAAGGAAGGAAGGAAGGAAGGAATTCTAGTATCCCTTACTAATACCTGGACTGGACCACAAATGCAGCCTGGCATGGAGGCAGAGAGTTGGTTCAGTGACTGTATCCCTCTGAAAGAAGTTCTGCAATCTTGACCATGACCCCATTCAGCACAAAAGGGAGGGGGGTGTCAGAAAAACCAGGGAGGGGTGTGAAAGGAAATTAATCATAAACAAGAGGCTGCAACTACAAGGCTTGTCCTCCAGGGTCCAGTGGACTGAGACAAGCAGACACGCCTGCCTAGCTGGGAAGAAAGCCCTCTCTGTGCCTGGGAAAATATCCCAGGAAACACATCCGTGAGAAGCCAGGAGCCCAGTCCTGCTCACAGAGCCCTGAACAGACATGGCTGGGACAAGGGACCTCCTGAGTCTACCCAGTTGGGCTAGAACTGGGCAAGGAGCTCTTCAAGCTCAACTCAGTTTCCTGTTCAAGAAAAAATGATGAGAAGCCGCTTGGGGGGAGGGGGGGGGGCCGGTCAGGGACTTTTTATCTCGATCAGGAGGCACCAGATTTCTTTTCCGTCGTCCCCACCCCTCTCAAGGGATCATGGGACCTGGGGCGCATGTCCTGTAGTCAGATTGAGAGCTGAAAGACACCTAACCTTTATACCTGCTCTAGAGACGTTTACTGCGCCACCCTGTACCTGGGCACCCACGCTCCACAGACCTACCCCCTCATTTTTGCGCATGGAAAGACCCACCATGCACACACATACAAACATAAACACACACACGCAGGCATGCATGGAAACACTGAGCACTGGCTCAAAAGGAATCCCAGATCTCCAACACACACAGACCCAAATGGATACCCGGCTCTGGCGCGTACACCAGCGCCCCCTCCTGGCTCATTTTTCTGAGGGTGTAACATTAACAAGGGGGGGGGGGGGAGAATCCGCAGAGAAAACGGATCAGAGATTTCCATCTGAAAGATCTCTGAGGCTGGATAGCCCAGACACCTTCGGGGTTTTTGTTGTTGTTGTTTTGGTTTGGTTTGTTTGTTTTTGTTTTAAACCCTTAGTATTGATTCCCGGGCAGAAGAGTAGTCAGGGCTAGGCAATGGGGATCAAGTGACTTGCTCAGGGTCACAGAGCTGGGAAGTGTCTGAGGTCACATTTGAACCCAGAACCTCCCGTCTCTAGGCCGGGCTCTCAATCCACTGAGCCACCAAGCTGCCCCCCTCCCTGTTTTTGGTTTTACAAAATGACTCTATCACAAACATAAATAAAATGGAAATAGGTCTTGAGTGATAATAAGTATAACTCAATTGAATTGCTTGTCAATTGGGAGGGGTGAGGGAAGAGAGGAGGGAGAGAATATGAATCATATAACCTTGAGGGGGGAATTTTTAATACAAAAATTAATTTTAAAAGTTTTTTTAAGTAAAAAAATAAATAAAAGGGGAGCCGATTTGCCTTTGATGCTATGGCAATGCCAAGTTAATGTTTCTACAATACTTTAAAGTTTGCAATGCATTTTACACACATTATCCCATTTGAGTCTCACAGCAACCAAGCATGAGAAGTACTACAATATTCCCTGTTTTACAAATGAGGAAACTGAGGCTGAGAGAGGTTAATTCATTTAGGATCATGGGATGGCCTGAATCATAAATTTGGAATGAGAAAGGACCTTAGAGGCCATCAAGTCCAACATCCTCATTTTATAGGGGGGGAAATGAGGAAGAGAGAATGAAAGTGACTTACCCAGGGTCACACAGCTAATAAATGTCTGAGGAAGAATTCCGATTTCCTGAGTTCAAGCCTAGTGCTCTAGCCTCTGGTCCACAAATGCCTCCTGTGATATATGAAGTCATAAGGACATCCAGCTGCATCTATGTCCTATCTCTTAGCCTTTTCTCTCTCAATTCTGAGAACGGACCAGTCTGTGCCCTTGTCAAGATATCTTGTTTTTAAACACTGGTCCTTCCCCTAAATCACAGGATCCTGGAATAATAGATTTAGGGGGAAAGGGACCTTCAAGCCTAACCTAATCATTTTACAAACCAAAAAACTGAAGTGATTGCAATCAAAGCTGCCACTAGGCTCTGAGAGCTGATGATGGAAGGGAGCTGAAGAGGCCAGGAAGGAGGCTGGGACCTGGCCAGGAAGGCTGGAACAAGGCCTTTCAGGAACATCAGCAACATTTCTCAAAGCTGGATCCAGCAGATAATTGGAAAATTTCTATCTTTGGCTTTGTAATGGATTATAGGATTTGAGGTTGTATATTATTTACACATATATTCTGGAGGGACTGTGTATATGATGTGATGGAAAATCCACTGACCTTATAGTCATGAGATCTGCTTCTTACTAACCAAGTGTGACTTCCTTCCCTCTGAGCCTCAGTTTCCCCAAATGTAAAATTAGGGAAGGGGTGAGACTAAGTTGTCTCCAAGTCCCTCCCAGCTCTAACAGGAAACTAATTCTCTACTATTCATTTGTTCCCACAAATCCTGTCCCTCTTCAAGCTGTATGACCCTGGCTGGCTTATTTTATCCCACTTCTCAGTTTTCTCATCTGTAAAGTGGTAATAAAGGAATTTCTAGGAAGTTGACAAAGTGAAAAATCACAAGAAAATTTAGCTTCTCAATATGTCCCTTAAAAACAACTCAAACGGGGGCAGCTAGATGGTTCAAAGGATCTGGACAGGAGGTCCTGAGTTCAAACATGGCCTCAGACTCTTCCTAGCTGTATGACTTTGGGCAGGTCACTTACCCACCACCCACCACCCACCCCCATTGCCTAGCCTTTACTAAGGCTGAAAGTAAGGTTGTTTGTTTGTTTGTTTATTTTTTTAATTAAAAATAAACCTCAGACACCTCCTAGCTGTGTGACCCTGAGCAAGTCATTTAACCTCCACTGCCTAGCCCTTATCACTCTTCTGCCTTGAAGCCAATACACAGTATTGACTCCAAGAGGAAAGTAAGGGTTTAAAAAAAAGATGGGCAAGGGCTAGGTAATTGGGGTTAAGTGACTTACCCAGGGTCACATAGCTAGAAGTATCTGAGGAAAGATTTGGAGCCAGGCCCTTCTGTCTCTAACCCTGAGCCACCTACTTGCCCCTTAATTGTTACAGTTGAGGAAACTGAGGCTCAAGGGAGAGAGAGTTACAAGAACAAGGTCACCTATAGCTTACTGAAGCCTCAGCTGCCATCATTATGGATATCAATGATTTCTAAACCTGGCCAATGGCCCTCAGGAGCTGCTAGAGGATGAGTTGCTTTTCCTAAAGCTAAAGAGCCTCGGGCTGCTATGCTTTTGGAGTTCTTTTGTCTGGTTTAAAATAAAATTTTATCAAAACATCCAGCCTTTCTGTCTTCTCCCTCAGGACCAGGCTGTCCCCATTTAACAGTTTCACTTCTAATTCACTATTTTTCACTTAGTACAGTGCCTGGCACGCAGTAGGTGCTTAATAAAGATTTACTGACTGTATTAGGGAGCCAGATAATTCAACCATGACAATCTCTGAGCTTATTAAAACTGTGTATAAAATAAGAGTTTGAGTAGGTATAAATTTAGACCTGGAAGAGATCTTAGAGATAATTCAGGATGCCACATTCAGCCCATAGTGGGGGTGACTTGCTCAATCACACATGGAACATAAACCGTGACAGGATCTGAACCCAGGTCCTCTGACTCAATCAACCAATAAACAAAAGACCGTACTTACCCTCAAAGAGTTTGCAATCTAATGGTCTAGGCACCTTTGCATTCTACCACAATGCCTCTGAAGGAAGCCTGAATGGCTCTCTCATGTTTAAAGTCTATGCCCCTTTTTGTATATTCTTGTGACATAGATTTTTGCAGCTTCCCTGCCACTTCCACTCCTTACTTCCATGTAAATGAGGTTGAAGGAGTCAGGACATATTTTCCAAAAGTGTTTTTTTTTTTTCCATCTGGCTTAGATTTGGCATAAAAAGGGCTCTGTAGTCATACAAAGCTATCACCTTCGTTTGGACCCCCATCCACTCTCTCTGGATTATTTCAACAGCCTCCTAATTGCTTTCTCTGCTTCCGTTCTCTCCCCTCTCCATTCAGTGGTCCAAATAATCTTCCAAAAGCCCAGATTTGACTGTGTCACTCCTCTGCTCAAGAATCTCTGTGGCTCCTCATTGCCTCAAAGATAAAAGAGAAACTCCTCAGCTTAACATTGCAAGCCTTGAGACCACCTTTCCAACAACTGAGTCATATTATTTGCCTTTACATCCTTGATGTTCCGGCTAGACTCATCTTTTTGATGTTCCCAGAACTTGGCATCCCATCTTTCGCCTGCAAACTTTGTACAGGCTGCCTCAGGAGCCTGGAATGCTTCTCCTGCTCAGCTCCACCTCCAAGAATCCTAAGCATCCTTCCAGGCTTGTCTTAGTTGGCACCACCTACCCATTCCCTCCCTTGAATATTCTCCTCTTCAGATGGTCTTGTATTGAGGAAAACTTGGGATTTCTCGCCTGTTTATTTGGGTTTGGGTTTTGAGAGGGATAACACATATATAAGCCAGTGGAATTGCTTGTCAACTCAGGGAAGGGGGAGGGAAGAGGGGAGAGAGACAACATGAATCCTGTCACCTTGGAAATTTGTTATTGTAATAAAATGAAGATAAACATTTTTTAAAGAAATTGTCTTGTATTCCATAATTCCAGAGGATGAAACCTGTTACTCACCACCTGACTCAGAGATAATAGACCCAGTGTGCAGAATGAAACATGTCTTTTGGGGACATTAGCAATCAACAAATTTATTTTGCTTAACCATGCCCATTAAAAAAAAAAAAACTCTTAGGGGGCAGCTCAGTGGATTGAGAGCCAGACCTAGAGATGGGAGGTTCTGGGTTCAAATCTTATCTCAGACACTTCCCATCTGTGTGACCCTGGGCAAGTCACTTAACCCCCATTGCCTAGCCCTTACCACTCTTCTGCCTTGGAACCAAAACATAGTACTGATTCCAAGATGGAAGGTAAGGGTTAAAAAAAAAAAAACCTTAAAGAAATGAATTATTGGGGTAACTAGGGAACTCAATGGATGGAGAGCCAGACCTAGAGATGGGAGGTCCTAGGTTCAAATCTGGCCTCATATACTTCCCAGGTGGGTGACCCTGGGTAAGTCACTTAACCCCCACTGTCTAGACCTTACCACTCTTCTATCTTAAAGTCAATTTGATTATAAGGCAGAAAATAGGGGTTTAAAAAAAACAATCCTAGGGGGCAGCTGGGTGGCTCAGTGGATTGAGAGCCAGGCCTAGAGATGGGAGGTCCTAGGTTCAAATCTGGCCTTAGACACTTCCCAGCTGTGTGACCCTGGGCAAGTCACTTGACCCCCATTGCCTAGCCCTTACCACTCTTCTGCCTTGGAGCCAATACACAGTATTGACTCCAAGACGGAAGGTGAGGGTTTAAAAAAAAAAACAACAATCCTTAACCTTTTGTCTTAGAATCAATACTAAGAATCATTTCCAAGGCAGAAGAGTGGCATGGGCTAGGCTATTGGAGTTGAGTGACTTGCCCAGAGTCGAACAGTCAAATTTGAACCCAGGACCTCCTGGTTCTAGGCATGGTTCTCTAACTACTTCATCCCCTAGATACCTCTGACCATGCATATTTATTTCAAGGATTTTGTTTTTCAATGTCAGAGAGGGAGAGAGGAGAAAGAAAGAAAATACAATCTACTAAAATAATTTTCTGAAAGTACAAGCTTGACCATGCCACTCCTCTGCTCAAAGAATCTCTAGTGGCTCCCTATTGCCTCTCTGATAAAATATGAATTGACAAAAAAAAATCAATCAAAAATTAAATTTAAAAAATTTAACCAAGTTATCTTGCTTATCTGTACTCATAGTTTTCCTCCAGATAGAATTTGACTTTTTTTAAGCCCTCACCTTCCAGGTTGGAATCAATACTATGTATTGGTCCTAAGACAGAAGAGTGGTTAGGCTAGGCAATGGGGGTGAAAGGACTTGCCCAGGGTCACACAACTGGGAAGTGTCTGAGACCAAATTTGAACCTAGGACCTCCTGTCTCTAGGCCTGGCTCTCAATCCATTGAGCTCCCTAGTTACCCCAATAATTCATTTCTTTAAGATTTTTTTCTTTTTAAATCCTCACCTACCATCTTGGAATCAATACTGTGTATTGGTTCCAAAGCAGAACAGTGGAAAGTCTAGGCAATGGGGGTGAAGGGACTTGCCCAGGGTCACACAGCTAAGGAAGTGTCTGAGGCCACATTTGAACCCAGGACCTCCCATCTCTGGTCCTGGCTCTCAATCTGCTGAGCAACCTAGCTGCCCCCAGAATTTGACTTTCTTGAGGGAAGGAACCGTTTCATTTTTGTCACTGTATCCCCATCTGCTGATTAATTAAACGTAAATGAATTCATAGGACCGCTGGTCTTCCATTCATCATCCCCTCCGATCAGAAGGACGATTGAGCCCTGAATCATGGAGAGGATGCTGGAGAAACTGTCCTTCAAGCACCTTCAAGGCTCTAAAACAAGCCCTGCTGCCTGCCCCTCTTGAGAGTCCTCGCGTCCAGGTCCTGCTTCTCCTTTGGGCAGCTTCCCCTCTTTCTTCAGCTCCCCAAAGCCTCCTGCTTCCTCCCGCCATGGGAGCCGCTCAGGAAATGATGCTAATGTGCCCAAACCTCCCTGGCTAGAGCAGGCAATACTTTCCCGTATAGCACTGCCGGCGGCAGCCTCTGGGGCTTTACTTAAGCTAACAAATGAGTGTCCTCCGCCAGGGGTCTATAAATAGAACTCGCCTTCATGAATTCGTTAGTGGCTCATCTCTTCCTTCCTATCACGGAGCAAACCCAGTTATTGCTCACACAGAGCCAGCCTGGCTCCTTCCAAGAATCCCTCCTGCTTCTGGAGAATCGCAAGGCTGGCAGATGGGGAGGGCACGAGGGGAAGGCTCTGGCTAGCAATCTCCAAAGGGCCATCTTGGTTCCCTCTGCTCCCCTCACTGCTTCCAATACCCTCCAGACCTTACGTCAGGGCGCCTGGCTAACCTACATCTCTCCTGCTGAGATCCAAGCCTCGTTCCCCGCCCCCACCTTCTCCCTGCCGCGATTTTCAGCCAAAGGAATAGGTCCAAAGAGCCAGAGAAAGAACTCGTGTTGTGCCACGGGAGGGACGCCGGCAAGTCAAGATCCATCAATAAGATTTATAGCTAAAAGGGAGCGGAGAGAGATCCTTTACACAAGGATCATTGAGGCCAAGATTTCAGAGCTGCAACCAGGCTGAGGTTCCCCAGGCTATCTCCCCCTCCCCAGAGAAGACAGACATTCCATTCCTGCAGCCATGCATGGCCCCTCCATCCTCTCCCTGGGGTTAGATGGCCAGGATCCTTCTCCATGTGGCCTCTCTGGGGAAAGGCTGACACCTTTCCTGGTCCCTGGCCAGGCATCTTTTTGTCCTGGGCCACGTGGTGCCACCAAACCTGGGGTCCTTGCCATGTTTTTCACAGGTGGCTTCCCCATCGCTTCTCAGTCTTGTGGCTAAGATCAAGGGTAGTCACAGGTGGCTGCCTAGCTCAGCATCAAAGTGGGATCTAGAAGCCTTCCTGCCTACACTCTAGCTAAGTTTTCTCTGACCCTGTCTCACCTGGCTTCCCACCCCTCACCTGTCAGCAGTGTTAGCCCAGGGGGGGTCCAGGGAGGGGTCTGTCTCCCTGCCCTTCTCCCCTCCCTGGGGCCCTAAATTAAAGGTCTCTCTCTAGGTCTCATAGAATAGGAAAAAATAGAATAAGAGGCAGAAGAGAGACCGAGACACTAGACCAAAACCAAATCAAGATAGACCCTAATGGCACAAAGCTCCCAGCTACCCTTTCTGACCTCATCCTTCCCCTCAATAACAGTATCTACACCAATGTCCTGAGGAAAGTTTGTTCCCAAAATAGTGGAGTTCATAGAAAAGAAGAAAAATAGTGGGTTTAACAGAGAGGAAGAAAAATAGTGGGGTACACAGAAAAGAAGGAAAACAGTGGGGTTCACAGAGATGAAGAAAAATAGTGGGGTACATAGAAAAGAAGAAAAATAGTGGGGTACACAGAAAAGAAGAAAAATAGTGGGGTTCACAGAGAGGAAGAAAAATAGTGGGGTTCACAGAGATGAAGAAAAATAGTGGGGTACATAGAAAAGAAGAAAAATAATGGGGTACACAGAAAAGAAGAAAAATAGTGGGGTTCACAGAGAGGAAGAAAAATAGTGGGTTTAACAGAGAGGAAGAAAAATGGTGAGGTACACAGAAAAGAAGAAAAATGGTGGGGTTCACAGAAAAGAAGAAAATAGTGGGGTACATAGAAAAGAAGAAAAATAGTGGGGTACACAGAAAAGAAAAACAGTGGGGTTCACAGAGAGGAAAAAATAGTGAGGTACACAGAAAAGAAGAAAAATAATGGGATTCACAAAGAGGAAGAAAAATAGTGTTCACAGAGAGGAAGAAATATATCATTGAAAATTCTCTCCTCTGTTAAAGGAGGGAGTTGAACTGGCTGGGCTCTGAGATCCCTTCTAGTCCCAGAGATATGATGCTAAGACCTTCTGACCCTACAAACTAAGGTACCCGAAGTCAGGAAGCTTAGAGGCAAATACTGCCTCTGACATATATGAGCTGTATGTGGACAAGCCACTGAACCTCTCAGTCGCAGCAAAATAAGGATCATCTTTGGGTCTGTTCATCTAATAATGGTGTTCATTCTGCTTTGTAAACCTTAAAACAATATAGAAATGTGAGCTGTTCCTATTCTCCTGGGGAGAGAAAGGTCTCCCCTAGGGACTCCTAAATGACTCTCACTGGGGATATTTTGGGATTCCTCCAAAACTGCTGGGGTCCCTTCCTCCCTCTAGCCCCAGCCTGAAAGAGGCATACACAGACAGATTTCCCAGGGAGATCAATGACAGGCAGTGGCCCTGTGCCAGCTGATATTGGGTCTGAGGATGGTTCCCAGGGCCAGGCCAGAGCATTAGCCTGGGAGATCCAATATGCATTCGTAGACCATTCCCCAGGATAGGCATGGGGATTGAAATCTAGCTTCAAGCATTGACAGATATTATGAGAGACTGTCATAATCAATGACAGATATAGATAGTATTTTAAAAGCAACGTGCTTTACATGAGTTACCTTATTTGATCTTTACAATCCCTCTGTAAAAGAGGTATTATCATCTCCATTTTACAGATGAAGAAACTAAGGCTTAGAGAACTAAATGAATTGCCCAAGGTCATACAAGTTGGAAGTGTCTGTGGAGGTATTTGAACTCAGGTCCAAACCTAATGCCCTGTCCAATATTTGATATCCTCACTGTCTGAAAGATTTTCCCTGATGTCATAAATAAAAGGAAACCCTTCTTGATGCTCAGCTGTCCCAAAGCTGTAAAGGCCACCACCAAAGTTTGGGATAAGCTCTCTCAACTTGGACAGCTCCTCGAAAAAGCTCTCTGAATGGAGATTTTGTTCAGATATAAACTGGGCCAGATGGACGCTGAAGCCCCTTCCAACTCTCAAATTCTGTGACCACATCCAAATCATTTCTTTTCCTCCAGCCTCAGTTTCCCCAGCTGCATAAAAAGTTGAATAATAAGGGAGGCAGTCCCTATCTCACAGGATTGCTTCTGGCTCATATGAGACCACAGGATCAGGGTTCTATAAGGGACTTCTGAGACCATCTAGTCTGACCTCATTTTACAGATAAGGAAACTGAGGCCCCAGACAGGGTAAATGATTTGTCCAAGGTAATTAGAGTCAGAGGCAGGTTTTGAACCCAAGTCTTCTGATTCTATAGCCAGTATTCTTTCCATTGTACTCTCATTTTTTTGCTTCTCAAAGTGGGTAACACACTCTGCAAGCTTTAAAATGCTATATAAAGGTCAGTTGTTCATGTTATTATTTTCTTACTCCCAAGCCCAATAGAGAAAGATCAGTCACCAAAGATTCAATCCAATCAGCTGAGGAAATGAGAAGGGTTTGCATATAGGCTTGGCTGCTTTGCCTTCAGGCTTTTTTTTTTTTTAACCAGGAAACCCATGTCTCTGGCCAGCAGCGCTTGCCCCTTTAAAGGGACAGGTTTTAGTGAAGTTGGCAAACACACACCCAAGCCAACCGCTGCATAATCGCTGCTGGCTCTTGAATCAGGCTGATTCCAGGAATGTCAGGGGTCAGAAGAAAGGAACAAACGAACTGTATTCTGGGGAGGAATCCCACATGCCTCCATGTAAATCCAGAGTTCTGGCTTTGGAATCAGAATCTCAGGTCCTATCCCAAGCCCAGACACTTGCTGCCGTGCCCAGTTTCCTCATCTGTAAAATCATGGGAGATAAAAACTAAATTGGAAATCCCAAAAATCAAAGGAGAAATGAATAAAGTTGAAAGTAAAAGAACTATTGAACTAATAAATAAATCTAGGAGCTGGTTCTTTAAAAAAAAAACAAATAAAATAGATGAAGTATTGGTTAATTTATAAAATGATGGGAGAGGCAGCTAAGTAGCACAGTGGATAGAGTGACTCTTCTGGAGTCAGAAAAACCTCATCTTCCTGAGTTCAAATCTGGTCTCAGATACCAGCTGTGTGACACTGGTCAAGTCATCTAACCTTTCTTGCCTCAGTTTCCTTATCTGTCAAACTGGAGAAGGAAATGGCAAGCCATTCCAGTATCTTTGCCAGGAAAACCCCAAATGGGGTCACAAAGAGTTAGACACAACTGAAATGATTAAACAACATATATAGGAACTTATTTTATTTGACTAGACAAGTTTATAGGAAGGTTTTTGGTTTTGGTTTTTCAATGGGAGGGGAGAGGGAGAGAGAACAAAAAAAATAAAATTTTGTTTATTAACCTTTTAATCTAAAAAGAAAATAACTTTTAAAAACAAAGAATAGGAAGATTGGATTGAGGACCTCAAAGGGTCCTTCCAGCTCTAGATTTATGTTCCTTTGATCCAAGCCGAGAGTGCCAGCAATGTTGTTTGAGAGAAAGTAATGGGTTCCTATGATGACAGGATTTAGAATTAAGAGATGTTAGAAATCACTGAATCCAAATGTTCTTAACCTTTTTTGTGTATCATGGACCCCTTTGGGAGTCTGAAGAAGCCTATGGCCTCCTTTGAATCATATTTTTAAATGCATAAAATAAAATACATTAGACTACAAAGGAAGCCAATTATACTGATCATGAGTTTCAGCTAGTCCAATAATTCTTAAATTGTCTCTCGTGAATCTATATTCCAGGTCAGTTGTTTTTTCAATGAAATGTTTCACATTTTCTTCTATTTTTTTCCTTCTTTTAACTTTGTTTTATTGCTTCTTGATGTTTCATGAATCATTATCATCGATTTGTCCAGTTCTAATTTTTAAACAATGAATTTTGTCCATGACCTTTTTGGTCTCCTTTTCCATTTGGTTCATTCTACTTTTCATGGAACTCTTCTTCATTGGAATTTTTTGCCTATTTTTTTCCAGTTGACCATTTTTTTAAACTGTTATTTTATTTTTGCATTGCTTTCATTTCTTTTCCCCATTTTTTCCACCTTTTATCTGCTTTTTGAATTCCTTTTTGAGTTCTTCCAGCTCTTGAGACAAATCCCCATTTTTCTTTTAAGTTTTGCAGGTGGTTGCTTGGATCTCACCATCTGTCCCTATAGTCATTTTCTATAGTTAGGTGTTTCTTTTGCTGTGTGCTCATTTTCCCAGCCTTTTTTTTTTTGCTTGTGGACTGAGAGTCCTAAAAGCTGATGATTCTATCTCCTCTGTTGATGGCTTGCAGGACTCAGCACTCTGAGACATTTTGCCCTGGGGCTAGGGCTTCCCCCACTACAGATGTGAAAGGGCCAAACATTACACACTACTCACTACAGGTGAGTACTGCGGATCACAGAGAATCGTAAAGCCTCAGAGCTGGAAGGGATCTCAGGGGCCATTTAATCCAACCATACAAATTCCTTTCAACATATTACCAGCCATTTATACCTCAAAGAAGCTACTGACCAGAAGAAAGTCCCCATGCCCTTCAAAATATTTATAGCAGCACTTTTTTGTGATAACTAAGAATTGGAAACAAAGTAAATGCCTATCAATTGGGGATGGCTTAACAAACTGTGATCCATGAATGAACTGGAACACAATGGGCTTGTAAAAAATGATGTGTGCTGAATACAGAGAAGCCTGGAAAGATCTATATGAATGGATACAGAGTGAGTCACTTAATCTCTCTGCTCCTTAGTTTCTGTTTTATAAAAGGAGGGAGTAAAACTAGGTGACCTCCAAAGTAACTTATAACTTGAGATCTATGACTCTATTTCCATTTTATAGATGATCAAACTCAGACACAAATTGTTGGCAGAACCAGAACTCAAACCTGTGTCCAATTCCACCTTGACACAGATGTGGAGTACCAAAGAACTGTTTCCTATAGTGTCCTGCCAAGGCACAGGAACAAGTAATCCTTCCAAACTCAACATCCTTTAAAAAGAAAATCCTTACCTTCCATCTTGGCATCAATACTGTATATTACTTCCAGGGTAGAAGAGTGGAAAGATCTAGGCAATGGGAGGTTAAGTAACTTGCCCAGGGTCACAGAGGTAGGAAGTATCTGAGTCTAGATTTAAATCCAGGAACTCCGTGTCTAGGAAGGTCCTCAACATCCTTTTCCTTAAAGTAGACAAATTGCTTTGAGCAATTTTTGAGCAAAGGAACATAAATTTAGAGTTGGAAGGGTCCTTTGAGGTTCTCAATCCATTATTCTTTATTTTTAAAAGTTATTTTCTTTTAGATTAAAAGTTTAATAAACAAAAATTGATTTTTTTTTCTCTCTCTCCCTCTTTTCTCCCACTGAAAAATCAAAAGTTGAGTGTAAGCTCCTTGAGGGTAGTTTGGGTTTTTTTGCCATTTTTTATCTGTTCTCCCCAATACCTAACACCATATTTTATAGGAAGTATGAGCTTGATACATGTTTGTTATGGTTCAGTACTGGCTCTGCAGTCAGAGGAGTTAGATTCAGTTTCCATCACTATTTGACCTTGGACTTGTCACTCTAATTCTCTGAGCCTCAGTTTCCCCATATGTTAAGTGAATATGGTTCTGAGGGCTCTTCTAGTTCTAAGTCTGAAAAGTGAGGCCCACCATTGGAAAGATAAGGACCATCAGCCACTGTGGATGGGATTTGTGTCATTTCCACACACCTGACACATAGCGAGGAATCAATAAATGTTTGCTGCCTGGTTGTTAGATTGGGAGATGGATGTTGTCTGGAGTTCTTTCTCCAGGTTTTCTCCAGGCTATTCTGAGCCAGCTGCCCTCTTACCTCATCCTCCTTTCAACACCCAGACCATGTTTCCCATTGTTTAGAACACTTTTCCTCTGTAGGAAATCAAAGCTGATGCTCTTGACCTCCTTATCGCCCCATTAGATGGCTGATCCAGCCAAGAGCCCACCAGCACTCTGCAATAACACCACCATCCCCTAAACGTGGCTCCCAGCCCTTCCCCCAAACGAAGAAAAATCCCCTGATTAGAAGATAATCTCCCCCATCCATCCCCATTGCAAAACTCTCATCTGCTTTAAGACCACCGTTTGACAGCCCAATCTGGCTGCCTCCTCCTTATTCATTCTCACCATCTTCTCTGCTGCTCAGCTCCAGACCCGTCGACAAGGGAGTGAAAAATAACAGCAATTTCCTTTTCTCGTCTTCCAGCAGGGTCCCTGTCTAAGGCAACCCAATTCTTCCTCCACCCCCAACTGCACATAATGGCTTGCTGAACACACTGACAATTCCCAAGGAAAAATTCAAGGACAACAAGGTCTCGGAGATAAAGCCATCCCATCCCTTCAACCCCCCAAACTCGCTCTGCCCCAGATTTGAGGCTGAAGGGATCAGAGCAAGCTAGAGGTGCCACCTAAGAGACAGAATGAGCAATGACTTTGGATCCTGAGCATCTAGGTGAAAATCCCAGCTCTCTCACAGCTTGTGTGACTGTGGGCAAGTCATCTCCCCTTGCCTGAAAAATAGAGGGGTTGGACTAACTGCTTTCCCTAGTCCCTTCCAGTTTTAAGATCCTATGGTCCTGGAGAAGTCAGGGTTGGAGGGCTTAGCTAATTCTCTGAGCCCCTGTCAGGACAAGAAATAGGGTGAGAACTAGTGAGCCTAGTGTCACCATTAGAACATGTCCAGGGGGCAGCTGGGTGGCTCAGTGGATTGAGAGCCAGGCCTAGAGATGGGAGGTCCTGGGTTCAAATCTGTCCTTAGGTTCCTAGCTGTGTGACCCTGGGAAAGTCACTTAACCCCCATTGCCTAGTTCCTACCATGCTTCTTCCTTAGGACCAATAGACAGTATTGATTCTAAGACGGAAGGTAAGGGTTTAAAAAAAACCAAAGACCACGTCCACCGGGAAAGCTAGATGGCTCAGTGGATAGAGAGCTAGGTCTGGAATGATGGGGTCTTAAGTTCAAATGTGACTTCAGATACTTCCTAGCTGTGTGACCCTGGACAAGTCACTTGATCCCAATTGCTGGGCCCTTGCCAGCCTTCCACTTTGGAACTAATACTCCTAATATTAATATTAGTAATTAATATTAATAACTAATATTCTAAGACAGAAAGTAAAAGTTTAAAAAAATTAAAAGGCATCCATTGCAGGAACAAAGCCTCAGAACCTACATCACAACCGATCCTGTCTAATCGGCTGTCTTAAATTCTCATTTCCTTCCTATCTCCTGTTTCTCTCCACTTTCTTCCCTCGGAGCCCTTTGCCTTTAGATGTTATTATTATAAATAAAAACAAAACTAATAATAATAATGTATTTCTATAACCTTTTAGGGCTTTGTGATATTTTACATACATGATCTTCTCTGAACCTTGCAGCAATTCTGTGAGGCAAGACTCCTCATTTTACAGATGAGGAAACTAAGGTTGAGAAAGATGATGTGGTCAGTTTTGTATGACACATAAGTCCCTGTGGTGAGATTCACACTGAGGTCTTTCTATCTCCAGATCCATTCACCACAGACTGCCTCCATCCCATCCTCCAGCTCCACTTAGAACCATCACTTAAGAGATAGACGGTTTCCCTTTTAATAGATGAGGCTTTGAGGTCCAGAGATGGGAGAAGACTTGCTCAAAGCCCCATGGGCAGAAGGCATCAGAGGGGGCATCAGAACCCAGGTCCTCTGCCTCCAGTCATTGCTCTTTCCTCTGCAGTGAGTTAATAAACACTTATCGTGCCTACATGCCAGCCACATTGTCAGGCTCTGGGGAGAAATACAAAAGGAGACAAAAGACCATCTCTGCCCTCAAGGAGCTCACAATGGAATGGACAAAGGTCTTCTAGTGGGGCCATCATTTTGTGAATTCGTCTCTCATGGGGACTCTCCAGTGTCTCTTTTCCTTCCTCCCTGGAGTCCTGTCCATCTGCCCTTTCCATTTCACCAGGAGCATTCTGGGAGGAAAGAAAGGAGTATCACATCTATACTGTAGATGAGGAAACTAAGGCAGAAGGAGCCCACCCTAGGCAAGGGGTTTCCCTAAGGTTGCCCAGCAGCTAAGCCAGCACCAGAGCCCGGGGCTCCCAATTCCTGACCCAAGGTTCCTCCCATTGCAGAGCATCCACTTTGGCAGAAAGCGCAGAACTCGGATTGCTCCAGGTGGAGGGTGATTTCCCATTATCCACTGGAGCATCAGCTCCCAGAGGGCAGGGACTGTTTCACTTCTGGGCTATTATCTCCAGCACAGCACAGAGACGGGCACATAGTAGGCAGCCAGGTGGCATAAGTGGTTTATAAAGCTGTCAGCTCAAAGCCCACCACAGCGGCTGAGTGACCCTGGGCAAGGGAGTCACTTTTAACTTTTTAGACCTATGTATGTGCATGAATACATATATACATGCAGTGTACAGGTGACATATGTGTTTATACTTTACATGTGTGTGCATGTCATATATGTAAGATACTGTGTACTCCTACAACACACGGTGCATATACTGTGTACATGCTACATATGCATGCAATGCATATATCTATATATAATATTTTGCAAATCTTGAAGTGCTATATGAATATTGATAATTATTAAATGCTTGTTGATTAACTTAATTGAGCATATCCTTCTTCCAGGATCTAGTGCAGGTGTACCTAGCTGTCCTCTCTCTCTCTCTTCTCTCTCCCTCTCTTTTTCCTTCCTCCTCTCTCTCTCTCTCTCTCTCTCTCTCTCTCTCTCTCTCTCTCTCTCCTCTCTCTCCCTCTCTCTCTCTCCCTCTCTCTCTCTCTCTCTTTTCTCTCTCCCTCTCTTTTTCCTTCCTCCTCTCTCTCTCCCTCTCCCTCTCTCTCTCTCTCTCTCTCTCTCTCTCTCTCTCTCTCTCTCTCTCTCTCTCTCTCTCTCTCTCTCTCTCTCTCTCTCTCTCTCTCTCTCTCTCTCTCTCTCTCTCTCTCTCTCCTTCTGTGTCTGTCTCTCCTCTCTCTCCTCTCTGTCTCTGATTTTTTCTGTGTCTCTCTGTCTGTCTCTGTCTCTCTTACCCCACCTTGTGGCTCCCTTGTGTGTGTACATTCACAAGGTTGCTAATTAGGACACTTACCTTTTCTCTAACTGGTCCACACTGGGGAACAAAGTCATAACCTTGACCTCATTCAATAAACGTCTAGACACAGCTCAGGAATTGGGTATTCCTGGCTCCTTCGCTTTAGTCCAGACTCCACCTTTTCCCTCTGGAATAATATAGGCTCCCTGCCAAAGTCAGAATGAAAAGCAGAAATCCTAGAAGGGTCCATAGAATCTCCTCTCACTCTCCAACCAGAGCCATAACTACCCAAAGGACTAATGGGGCTTTGACCCAGGACCCTGACATTTGGGGGGCACTTTTTTCCTGAGGAAGGCCAGATTCCTCATCACAGCAACTACCACATACATACACACTCTTAGCTTTGGTGGCAAGTGGTACAATGGCCCCTATTATGGATCTCCTCTACTCGATCTACCTTTTTCCCTAGCCCCTTCAAAGAGTTACAGGTTGGAGAGCTAAATATAGAAGGGAACTCAGGAGCCATCTAGCCTAATCCTCCCCCCTCATTTTACAGAAAAGCCCTATGGAAAAGAAATGTCACAAAGGTAGTAAGTGCCAGATCAGGATTTGAACTTAGAACCTCTGATCTCCTGAAGATTCCTCCTTAGAGGAATCTGGGGAGTCAAGTAAGGCAAAAACATCTTTTTCCTGGACTCCAGATAGCTGAGTTCTCTCCCTTCACTGTTTGGGCTCCCATTCTCTCAGTTATTAGTGATTCAAGCCTGAAGCAGCTTCCTTGAGCTGCAGTCAATGAAGAAGCAGGTGGAAGAAGAAAGGTATGTTTCAGAGGGTCCCAGGTGAGGAGGGGTCTCTGAGAGCTGTCCTTGCAGCATGAGTAAAACCTTCATGAAGAGTAGATATTGCCAGTATATAGAAAAAAGTATCTCTCTCACCCTCATCTCCCATCCAGGATGTATATGGAAAGCAAATAATTAACCTTTAAGACAGGAACCAGCTGGAGGGAGAGAGGGAGGAAGGGAGAGAGAGAGAGAGAGAGGGAGAGAGGGAGGGAGGAAGGGAAGGAGAGAGAGAGAGAGAGAGAGAGAGAGAGAGAGAGAGAGAGAGAGAGAGAGAGAGAGAGAGAGAGAGAGAGAGAGAGAGAGAGAGAGAGAGAGAGAGAGAGAGAGAGAGAGGAAGAGGGAGAGGGAGAGGGAGAGGGAGAGGTGGGTAATGGGAGGAAGAGAGACCAACTGAAACCAGGAAATAAGCAGAGGGAAGCAGAAATAGAGACAGGCAGAAAGAGGAAATACTGACAACAGAGAGAGATAGAGATGTACAAAATGCAGTACAGGGAAAAGGACAGAAATACCTACGGTGGCAGAAAGAGACAGAGAAGCATATCAAGAATATCACTTTATCACAAGTCTTGTTTAGTTTGCTACTGCTATTAGCCTTGTGCCCTCAACAAGATCGGGGGCTGCTAGAGTGAGGAGATAGTGTCACATACAAACAATGGCCAGCTATATACCTTTTCCTTCTCTGCTTTCCTTAAGGCCAGTTCATACTGTCTATTCCACTGTTGCCCCTTGGAAATAACCAAGCTATCCTAAGCTGATAGTGCCACCTAGTGGTTAGTGATAGAAACTGTCAAGTCTAAAGTCTCTTCCCCACCACAGCCTTTCTCCTTCAAGGGAAATCATACAGACTCTCTTCTCCACTCCAACCACACCCCCAAACCACCACCACATACACATATATGGTCTTTTCTCCTTCACTTTTTATAATCCTTCTTGATGCATCTGAGTCAAGGAAAAGGAAAGCTACAAAATTTCATGATTAAATTAGCTATAATTATGGGCAATGCCAACAATCTCTAAAGCCCTTAAAAGAATGTTGAAATCACCTTCAAAATCTTTGCAAAGTTTATAGCTTCCTCCTCCAATTAAACTTACTTCTCCTTAGGCAGCAGTATCCCATATGAACTATTTCTTGCCCAATTTCTTATTTTGTTGTTGTTAATTAACATGACTACAGTAGCATTATTTTCCACCAGTTTTTCATTGCAAATATGCAGCATTTTATCAATATTGAGGGTTAATTAGGACTCTGCTAAAGTTCTCCCCTGTTGTCTCATCACCATGCATTCAGGATTCCTGAAATCTCTTGTAGATGAATACAAACTCAGGCAAAGCAAGGTCTACTGAGATAGAAAGGTTTTGGAGTAGCCTAGTTTGGAAAGGATCATTACCAGGTTGACTGAAAGGGAATGACTTTTTCAGCTTCAGTGACTCTCAAAAATCATCTATTAGAGAAAGTAATGAATGCTGGAGGGGATGTGGCAAAATAGGGACATTAATTCATTGCTGGTGGAGCTGTGAACTGATCCAACCATTCTGGAGGGCAATTTGGAACTATGCCCAAAGGGTGCTAAAAGAATATCTACCCTTTGACCCAGCCATAGCACTGCTGGGTCTGTACCCCAAAGAGATAATGGACACAAAGACTTGTACAAAAATATTCATAGCTGCGCTCTTTGTGGTGGCCCAAAACTGGAAAACGAGGGGATGCCCATCAATTGGGGAATGGCTGAACAAACTGTGGTATATGTTGGTGATGGAGTACTATTGTGCTAAAAGGAATAATAAAGTGGAGAAGTTCCATGGAGACTGGAACAACCTCCAGGAAGTGATGCAGAGCGAGAGGAGCAGAACCAGGAGAACATTGTACACAGAGACTAATACACTGTGGTATAATCGAACGTAATGGACTTCTCCATTAGTGGCGGTGTAATGTCCCTGAACAACTTACAGGGATCCAGGAGAAAAAAACACCATTCATAAGCAAAGGATAAACTATGGGAGTGGAAACACTGAGGAAAAGCAACTGCCTGAATACAGAGGTTGAGGGGACATGACAGAGGAGAGACTCTAAATGAACACTCTAATGCAAATACTATCAACAAAGCAATGGGTTCAAATCAAGAAAACATCTAATGCCCAGTGGACTTACGCGTCGGCTATGGGGGGTGGGGGGGAGGAAAAGAAAATGATCTATGTCTTTAACGAATAATGCTTGGAAATGATCAAATAAAATATATTTTTAAAAAAAATCATCTATTAGATCATCAAGGGGTTGAGAACTATATCGTTAGTGGAAAGAAATCAAAGACCTCTAAAGCACTGAAACCAGACCAGGAAACTTTACTACCCTTTATGAAATAGACCCTAAATTTGGAACAACTAACTCAAAAACGCCCTTCTGGACCACAGCCAGTCAGTTCTTCTCTGGCATGACCCACAGCCTCTGTTACAGGCTGGGCAGTCAGTAACAAACTCATTGATTTGTTGATTGAGATAGGAAGGAAGGAAGGAAGGAAGGAAGGAAGGAAGGAAGGAAGGAAGGAAGGAAGGAAGGAAGGAAGGAAGGAAGGAAGGAAGGAAGGAAGGAAGGAAGGAAGGAAGGAAGGAAGGAAGGAAGGAAGGAAGGAAGGAAGGAAGGAAGGAAGGAAGGAAGGAAGGAGAAGAGAAAAGGATAGATGAGGAAAGAGAGGGGAGGGAAGGCTAACAGCAAATGTCTTCTAGGTGGACACAATTAGAGCTCTCTCTCACCATGTTTGCTTCTGTGTATGCTTCTCTCTCTCTCTCTCTCTCTCTCTCTCTCTCTCTCTCTCTCTCTCTCTCTCTCTCTCTCTCTCTCTGTCTCTGTCTGTCTGTCTGTCTGTCTGTCTCTCTCACACACACACACACACACACACACACTCAAGACCATGTGTCTAGGGAAGGACATTCAGATGCTAACAGGATGCTCTATAACCTTAAATTCTGAGATTAAGCAGATCTAGGCTCTATCAGCTCTCACTAGGACAACCTGTGCCAGTGTGGAGAGGGAAGATTACCTGGGTTTCAGGAAATTAAGGAACAATTAAAGGATCTCATGGTCCCTTCTAGACTCAACAATCATTCTGGGGTGGGTGGCACTGAGTCCCAGTGAAGTCTGCCACTACTTACAAGACTGAGTTTGCATAAGGGAACAGAAGGAAGGTCAGAAGAGAACACAGATCAATGGTGCAGTATTAGGACTGCCCTGATAATTGTAAAATATATCTTGGGGGAAAAACATTGCACATTAGAGACTGACAGCTTCATAGAAAACCTTTTTCTATTCTCTGTAAATATAAATGTTCTTGCTTATTAAATTTATAACAAAAAAGATCAATTTTTTAAAATTCTGTTTGTGTCCCCATATATGTCCATGATTCTGTTTATGACTCTATGGTCTTGTGTGGGAGAGATAGAACTAATAGTGAGCATTTCCAAAGTGCTTTAAGGTTCACAAAGTACTTTACAGATATTAACCCATTTGAGTTGCACCACAACCCTGGGAATGCTATTATTATCCCAATTTATAGATGAGGAAACTGAGGAACAGAAAGGTTAGATGTCTAAGGCAAGACTTGAACTCAGGTTTTCCTTACTTCCAGGTTATCACATTAACCAAAATGCTATGTCTTTTCTTATTTTTACATATATTTCTGATGACTGCATCATGGCATATTTATTTTTGAATTTTTAGGCTCTCTTTCCTCCTCATAATTTCATCCTGGAACACCTACCCTTACAGCGTGGCAGGCAGAGCTGAGAAAGAAGTGTGATAGTGGTGAGTCATAGAGTCAACTGGTTAACCCATCAAGTACTTATCAAGCACCTACTATGTGCCAGGCAGTAAAGATGCACAGTCTCTATTCTCAAGGAACTTATAGTCTGTCATGACAACTTGGTTGATTCCCAGCTCTGATTCTCAACTAGTTGTATGACCCTAGACAAGTCATTTCACTTTTCTTTGTCAGGATTCCCACCTATCTGTAGAATGAGACTATTTATATAGAGTACTTTGTCAAATTTATAGAAATGTGAACCATTATTATTTGGAATGGGAAAAGAGATTGTTCTTTTGATCTATCTATCCATCCATTTATCTATCTATCTCTTGATCTATCTATCTATCCATCTAGTTATCTATCACTCTACCTACCTATCCATGATCTACCTTTACATCTAACTACCCATCCATTTATCATGCATTTATCTACCCATCTACTTATTATTTATCTGTCTATCTGCTAGCTAGATATTCTGGTGAAAGATAAAAGTCTTGAAGTCAATAGCAAGGGTCCCTTGGATCTAATTCTCCCTTGGAGCTACATTCTCCCCAGGAAGTAAACATGAATTAGCAGGCTTTAAAGTCAAAGGTTAGACCATTTCCACTTTGCTTCCCCAGCTGGATGCGTCTGAGTAATGATAGCAACAAAGAAGTATAGACCCCTTGGGAGATAGCTGGGAATGAGGGGCTAGAAGGGCTGAGCCTTCCTCCCCTCACCCTCCCTCCTCCTCCTCTCCCAATCTCATACCAATCCATCCCCTCCAGCTCCCATTAGCCTAAGGAAGACTGAAGGCAGCCAAGAGATAAGGAGACTCAGGTGGGCCCTGCTGGGTATCACCCTGTCCCAGTCCCTGCTGCTAGAACAGAAGACAGTCTTGGAAATAAGAAATGGGGTTCTCGTGGCTAACTTCCCTTCATGCTAAGATGAGATCAATCTGCTCAAAGAGCATAGACCACCAGTCCCTGAGAATGGGGCAGGAAGAGCTTGTGAGGCCTGGGGAAATCACATGTTTATCCAGATAATATCAGATAAAAAGAATATCTTAATCCTCAAAGATGTCAAGGGAAAATGAGTCTAAAAAGTCTTGAAACAATGGCAATAACAGAAGAGAGGTATAAATAGAAGGATGAGCACCCAGGGCAGTAATGGCGAGCCTTTTAGAGACCGAGTGCCCAAACTGTGACCCTCATGGGCATGGGAGCCGCACCCTCACCCCAGACAGGGGAGGGAGGAAGTATTCCCATTAGGCTGCTGGGCAAAGAAGCTGTTGATGTCAGAAAAGTCCTCAGGCTCAGTGGAGAGGGGAAGGGAGCAACCCCCTCCAGCAGGAGAGCCATGGGGTCACCAACATAGGTCTAGAGGTATGCAGAGTAGGGTAAGGTGAGGAGATAGCTAGTAAATGTCTGAACATAGCAGAGTCCAAAAAGTCCTCTTCCTGCCCATGAACATGCTTCACCAACACACACATATGCACACACATGCACTCACATGCACACGCACACCTCTGCTACAGGGGCCAAGTATGTTTCCAAAGAAAAGACTCCAGGAGAGATCTCAAAAATGACTAGTGAGAAAGGTCAGTGCTCTGGGCAGAGAGCCCAAAGATCAGGAGACCACATCGTCCAAACGGGCTCCATTAGCAGCCTGATGAGCTGACACTTCCCCCCTCTTTCTTTGTTCCATTCCTTACCTGCCCCCCCCCTTTGGCTACCTCCCCACCTTGCCCCAGCTTGCACACCTGCAGGCATTTATCCTTCTGTTTCTAGAGTCTGCATTCTTGTTGCTATGGAAACAAGGGCACCTTGGGCCACAGTGAAGCACCAGCACCACCCCATCCTTGCCCCTGTGCTTAGAGAAAAGAGCTGACACATAGGACACAACCAACATGCATGTACATGTGTGTGCATGTATGTACATGTGCATATGAACATGTGTGTCCCTGAGTGTTCATCTGTGCGTTGCGTGCCAGCATTCTAATATATAGACACATGTCTGTTTGGCTGCCATGGGAGACATCTATATTGAACATCCATGTGAATGTGAGGCTGTATACTTGGTTGGGAAACAGCAACACAGAGCATTGTTGGATGGATATGGGGAACTCTGGGGTATTGGGGAAAGCACTGGCCAAAATTCCAGTCCCAGTTCTACCACTGACCAGTCATTACCGCTTTCAGATCCTTAAATCCCTCCTCTGAAAGTAAAGGGGTTGGACCAGAAGGTTAATTGGGTACAGTGGATACAGCATTGGACTTGGGGTTAGGAAGTTGCTATTGAGTTATTTTAGTTGTGTCCAACTCTTCATGATCCCATTTGGGGTTTTCTTGGCAAAGATACTGGAGTGCTGTGCCATTTTCTTCTGCAGCTCATTTAACCAATCAGGAAACTGAGGCAAACAGGGTTAAGTGAATTGCCCAGGATCACACAGTTAAGCTACTGGAGGGGTTTGCCATTTCCTTTCCCAGCTCATTTTACAGAGGAGGAAACTAAGGCAAACAGGGTTAAGTGACTTGCCCAGGGTCACACAGCTAGTGAGTATCTGAGGCTAGATTTGAACTTATAAAGATAGGATTTCCTGATTCCAAACCCAGTGCTCTATCCACTGCACCACCCAGCTGGGATCAGAAAGACCTCAGTACAAATATTACCCCAGGTACATTTTATAGCTCTCTGTGACACTGGATAAACCTCCCCAGATCTCAGTTTCTTCACCTATAAAATGAGGAGGTTGATAGATAAGTCTGGAGGCTTGTGTACAACCTGAGGTGATCATGGATCTCACTGGAATGTATGAAGGTAAGGGCAATACCAGATTCATTCCCTTCCAAGAGAAGTCCAAACAGCAGAAAGGCAGAATGAGTCTGGGGTACTACATAGGACCTTGGGGGAAGGGGGAGTCCCTGGAGAGAGAGAAGGAAAATTATTTAGGAGTTATTGTGAGTCTGTGATATGTTTTCTTTTGCTCATTGACTATGGGAGGGGGGTGGGCAGAGGGGAGGGAAAGAACATGAATCATGGAACCATGGGAAAATGTTCTAAATTAATTAAATAAAAATTTTCAATTTTATTTTCAAAAAAATGAGGTGACTGGATAGGATGCTTGTATGACCCTTTCATGCTCTAAATATCTGATCCAATGATTAGTTAAGGTCTAAGACTTCTCTTACTTTGGGCATCTATGCTACTGTGTTCCAAAGTTCCTTCCAACCTTAACAGTCTATGCTTAGAGCAGGAGTTCTCAGAATTTTTGGTCTCCAGTACACGTCACGCTCTTAAAAATTTACTGAGGATTTGCTTCCCCACCCACCCATACAAAGAGCTTTTGTTTATTTGGATTATATTGCTCAGTATTTGCTGTATTAAGAGGTTGGTGCAGAATCTATTATGCTTCAGCTGATGTGCAAAAAGAAGGAGTAGCAATTATGGTTTCAGACAAAGCAAAAAGCAAGAATAGAGCTAATTAAAAGGAATAATCAGGGAAACCAGATTTTACTAAAGGGTATCATAGGCAATGAAGTAATATCAAAAAATTTTATAGCAAGTTTTTCTAATAAAGGTCTCATTTCTCAAATACATAAGGAATGGAGTCAAATGTATAAAAAAAATAAGAGCCGTTCCCCAGTTGATAAATGGTCAAAGGATAAGAAAAGGAAGTTTTCAAAAGAAATCAAAGCTATTTATAGTCACATGAAAAAATACTTCAAATCGCTGTTGATTAGAGAAATGCAAATTTAAAAAGCCTTAAGGCACCACCTCATATCTACCATATTGGCTAACCTGACAGAAAATAAAAATGACAAATGCTAGAGGGGATGTGGGAAAATAGGGACACTAATGCATTGTTGGTGGAGCTGTGAATTGATTCAACCATTCTGGAGAACAATGGAACTATGCCCAATGGACTATAAAAGTGTGTATAACATTATTGGTCTGTACTCCAAAGAGATCAAATGAAAAGGAAAAGGACAAATACATATGAAAATATTCAAAGCAGCTCTTTTCATCTAGTCAAATAACTGGAAATTGAAGGGATGCCCATCAACTAGGGAATCACTAAACAAGTTGTGGTATATAATTGGGTTAGAATACTGCTGTGCTATAAGAAATGATGAGGAGGATAATTTCAGAAAAACTTAAGAAGAATTTTAAAAACAGATGCAAAGTGAAGTGAACAGAACCAGGAGAACATTGTACAAAGTAACAGCAATATTATAATAAAGACTTAGCTACTCTGGTCAGTACAATGATCGGCCAATTCTAAAGGACTCATGATGAAAAATGCCACCCACCTCCACAAAGAGAATTGGTGAAGTCTGAGTGCAGATTGAAGCATGATTTTTTCCCTTTATTTTTCTTGCTTTTTTCTGAAAGATGGATAATATTGAAATATGCTTTGAAATAAGATTTCACATGCACAATTGGTATATTTCTTATTTTTTCAATGGATGGGAAAAAGGCTAGAGGGAAAGAAATAATTCAAAACTCAACTTTTTAAAAGTTAAAAATAAATAATAAAGTTGAAAAAATATTTACTGTCTTAGAAATTTAAAG
This sequence comes from Monodelphis domestica, assembly GCF_027887165.1. Classification (NCBI taxonomy): domain Eukaryota; kingdom Metazoa; phylum Chordata; class Mammalia; order Didelphimorphia; family Didelphidae; genus Monodelphis; species Monodelphis domestica. Next base: position 512,198,312 of record NC_077228.1, on the reverse strand, counting down.
TCTTAGTATTATGACGAAAATAAATTTTACCTCATGGACCCCCAAAAAGGTCCCTCAGGATCACAATGGACCTCAAGGATCACAATGAGAACTCTGCATTAAGGTGCCTCCCGCTTCTGATATTGTATATTTTAATATATTTACCACCCCTGACATTTTATGTTCTAAATTCCCTCAGAGAGCTAACATTCTTTGCTCTATATTCTAAGGCTCCTCCTAATTCTAACAATCTTTGCTCTTATGTTCATGTTCTGGATTCTAAGGCTCCTTCCACCTCATACACACTGTTCTAAGATTCCTCCTAATTCTAACAATCTATGCTCTGATGTTCATGTTCTGGGTTCTAGGGCTCCCTCCACCTTGCACACACTGTGTTCTAAGATCCCTCCTATTCTAACAATCTATGCTCTGGTGTTCATGTTCTGGGTTCTAGGGCTCCCTCCACCTTGCACACACTGTGTTCTAAGATCCCTCCTATTCTAACAATCTATGCTCTGGTGTTCATGTTCTGGGTTCTAGGGCTCCCTTCACCTTGCACACACTGTGTTCTAAGCTCCCTCCTATTCTAACAATCTATGCTCTGGTGTTCATGTTCTGGGTTCTAGGGCTCCCTCCACCTTGCACACACTGTGTTCTAAGATCCCTCCTATTCTAACAATCTATGCTCTGGTGTTCGTGTTCTGGGTTCTAGGGCTCCCTCCACCTTGCACACACTGTGTTCTAAGATCCCTCCTATTCTAACAATCTATGCTCTGGTGTTCATGTTCTGGGTTCTAGGGCTCCCTCCACCTTGCACACACTGTGTTCTAAGATCCCTCCTATTCTAACAATCTATGCTCTGGTGTTCATGTTCTGGGTTCTAGGGCTCCCTCCACCTTGCACACACTATGTTCTAAGATCCCTCCTATTCTAACAATCTATGCTCTGATGTTCATGTTCTGGGTTCTAGGGCTCCCTTCACCTTGCACACACTGTGTTCTAAGATCCCTCCTATTCTAACAATCTATGCTCTGATGTTCGTGTTCTGGGTTCTAGGGCTCCCTCCACCTTGCACACACTGTGTTCTAAGATCCCTCCTATTCTAACAATCTATGCTCTGGTGTTCGTGTTCTGGGTTCTAGGGCTCCCTCCACCTTGCACACACTGTGTTCTAAGATCCCTCCTATTCTAACAATCTATGCTCTGGTGTTCATGTTCTGGGTTCTAGGGCTCCCTCCACCTTGCACACACTATGTTCTAAGATCCCTCCTATTCTAACAATCTATGCTCTGATGTTCATGTTCTGGGTTCTAGGGCTCCCTCCACCTTGCACACACTGTGTTCTAAGATCCCTCCTATTCTAACAATCTATGCTCTGGTGTTCGTGTTCTGGGTTCTAGGGCTCCCTCCACCTTGCACACACTGTGTTCTAAGATCCCTCCTATTCTAACAATCTATGCTCTGGTGTTCGTGTTCTGGGTTCTAGGGCTCCCTCCACCTTGCACACACTGTGTTCTAAGATCCCTCCTATTCTAACAATCTATGCTCTGGTGTTCGTGTTCTGGGTTCTAGGGCTCCCTCCACCTTGCACACACTGTGTTCTAAGATCCCTCCTATTCTAACAATCTATGCTCTGATGTTCATATTCTGGGTTCTAGGGCTCCCTGCACCTTGCACACACTGTGTTCTAAGATCCCTCCTAATTCTAACAATCTATGCTCTGATGTTCATGTTCTGGGTTCTAGGGCTCCCTCCACCTTGCACACACTGTGTTTTAAGATCCCTCCTATTCTAACAATCTATGCTCTGATGTTCATGTTCTGGGTTCTAGGGCTCCCTTCACCTTGCACACACTGTGTTCTAAGATCCCTCCTAATTCTAACAATCTATGCTCTGATGTTCATGTTCTGGGTTCTAGGGCTCCCTTCACCTTGCACACACTGTTTTCTAAGATCCCTCCTATTCTAACAATCTATGCTCTGATGTTCATGTTCTGGGTTCGAGGGCTCCCTCCACCTTGCACACACTGTGTTCTAAGCTCCCTCCTATTCTAACAATCTATGCTCTGGTGTTCATGTTCTGGGTTCTAGGGCTCCCTCCACCTTGCACACACTGTGTTCTAAGATCCCTCCTATTCTAACAATCTATGCTCTGATGTTCATGTTCTGGGTTCTAGGGCTCCCTTCACCTTGCACACACTGTGTTCTAAGATCCCTCCTATTCTAACAATCTATGCTCTGATGTTCATGTTCTGGGTTCTAGGGCTCCCTCCACCTTGCACACACTGTGTTCTAAGATCCCTCCTATTCTAACAATCTATGCTCTGATGTTCATGTTCTGGGTTCTAGGGCTCCCTCCACCTTGCACACACTATGTTCTAAGATCCCTCCTATTCTAACAATCTATGCTCTGATGTTCATGTTCTGGGTTCTAGGGCTCCCTTCACCTTGCACACACTGTGTTCTAAGATCCCTCCTATTCTAACAATCTATGCTCTGGTGTTCGTGTTCTGGGTTCTAGGGCTCCCTCCACCTTGCACACACTGTGTTCTAAGATCCCTCCTATTCTAACAATCTATGCTCTGGTGTTCGTGTTCTGGGCTCTAGGGCTCCCTCCACCTTGCACACACTGTGTTCTAAGATCCCTCCTATTCTAACAATCTATGCTTTGATGTTCGTGTTCTGGGTTCTAGGGCTCCCTTCACCTTGCACACACTGTGTTCTAAGATCCCTCCTATTCTAACAATCTATGCTCTGGTGTTCATGTTCTGGGTTCTAGGGCTCCCTTCACCTTGCACACACTGTGTTCTAAGATCCCTCCTAATTCTAACAATCTATGCTCTGATGTTCATGTTCTGGGTTCTAGGGCTCCCTTCACCTTGCACACACTGTGTTCTAAGATCCCTCCTAATTCTAACAATCTATGCTCTGATGTTCATGTTCTGGGTTCTAGGGCTCCCTTCACCTTGCACACACTGTGTTCTAAGATCCCTCCTAATTCTAACAATCTATGCTCTGATGTTCATGTTCTGGGTTCTAGGGCTCCCTCCACCTTGCACACACTGTGTTCTAAGATCCCTCCTAATTCTAACAATCTATGCTCTGATGTTCATGTTCTGGGTTCTAGGGCTCCCTCCACCTTGCACACACTGTGATCTAAGATCCCTCCCAGCTCTGATGCTCAGAGTGAAGAGCCATATCTGGGTCTGAATCTTGGCTCTGCCATTCCGCCACCCTCTGGCAACATTGGACAAGTTACTCACCGGCTCAGGTTTGTTTCCTCATGTTTAAAAAAACAAACAGAAACCGGCTGAGGTCTGCATGGGTGACGTCCCTCTGCGAGCCCAGTGGGCTCTAACCTAAACTTCTCTAAGGGGTGTGAAAGAGAAATACCGCCCTGCATCACCTAGCACCTGGCAAACAGAAAGAGGGGAAGGGGAAGGCGGGAACCGAAATGGGCTGGGAGGACGTGAAAAAGGAGGCTGGCCCTTGGAGCCCTGTTTCCAACCAAAGGAAGCCTCCAGCCACCATTCCCAGGCTCCTGCCAGGCTCTTCCTCCATCCCCTTGGAGGCAGAATCCCCAGGGGGCTGCACCAGGCTCCCATGGGGTGTCCCCCTGCCCCTTGGGTCAGAGCTCTCAGAATCCGCTCTGTGGCTGCTGCGGGCTGCCCCAGCACGGATTTCCGTGGTCCCGCCCTCTCAGAATGAGCTGGCAACTTTGCAGGTTCAGGCCCCGTGGGAGGGAAGGAGGGATGGGTGCAGAGATGCTGGGTGGGGGCCTGAGGTCTGTGGTTACCTGTGCTGGGCTGCTGGCTCAGCCCAGGCGGAGAGCAAGAGCACATGAGCAAAACACCCGTGTGGGAGGGTCCCAGCTCATCTGCACACCTGTCTCTGTCCTAACTTCTCCCCCTGGGGCTACAGGCTGGTTCAGAGGGAAGATGGCCAGGCTGGGTGGCCAAACATCTGGATCTGGCTCTGTCACTAATTGGCTGGGTGACTTTGGGCAAATCACTGCCCCTCTCTGGCCTCAGGTTCCTTGTCTCTAAATTAAGAAGGTTTGACTAAACTGGGGCAGAGATTCTTTTTTGTTTTTTAAACCTTTGCCCTTTGTCTTAGAATCAACACTGTATATTGGTTCCAAAGCAGAAAAAAGGTAAAAGCTAGGCAATTGGGTTTAAGTGACTTGTTCAAGTTCATACAATTAGGACATGTCTGCAGGTAAATTTGAACCCAGGACCTCCTGTCACAAAGCCTGTCTCTCTATCCACTGAGCTACCTAGCTCTTACCTAGTGGAGCAGGGATTCTTATCCTAGGGTCTGCACATTTTTTAATATTTCAATAACTATATTCAAATATGTTTAGTCTCCCTTGTAATCCTATGAATTTTCTTTTATGCCTTTAAAAATAAATTTCTGAGAAAAGAGAATCAGAGACCTCACTGGACCAACAAAGGGATATCTGGCACAAGTCAACTGCATTGAGGGTATCTATGAGGATAGCTGGATGGCACAGAAGATAGAGTGCAGTCAGGAAGACCTGAGTTCAAATCTAGCCTTTGCCTCAGTTTCCTCATCTGTAAAATGAGTTGGAGAAGGAAATGGCAAACTACTCCAGCATCTTTGCCAAGAAAACTCCAAATGGAGTCATGAAGAATTGGACATGACTGAAATGACTGAACAATAGCCAAAATGGGGTGTTTAGGGGTCTTTCCAGTTCTGCCACCCTGAGAACCAAAGAAGGTATAAGATAAAACAGCCACCTGAGTTAGGTTAGACATAGGAAAAGAATCACAGGACTCAGAGGGCAAGAAGTCCAACCTTCTCAGTTTATAGATGGGGAAATTGAGTCCCAGGGAGAGAAAGTGACTATAAACCTTTTGAGGCCAGGGACTGACCAGTCTTTGTCTGGATCCCCACCCCTCACCCCCACTGTCTTAGTATTTAATTGGGACAGAGAGGGACCAGGCTTGTGATTTATTTGGTATAAACAATGTCCAAGTGAGGAAGCTTTCCATACCAGGGAGAGGGGTGTCTCAGAGGTTAGCCCCTGAGAGTTACGTCTTACCCAGAATCACATGAGCTTAGTAAATTATAATAACTTATAATACATAACAGAACTTCATAGGGTCATAGATTTATAAAGGGATGGGACCTTAGAGACCACTGAGTCCCATTCTCTCATTTTACAGATGAGTAAACTGAGGCTGGAAGAAGAGTATTCCATAAAGGCAGGTCTTCCTGACTTCAAAGCAGACTCTATCCACTAGATGATACTGCCTGTCTTGGCATACAGTAAGTATTTAATAAATAAATGCTTGCCAGAGGAAGTTTTGCATATAGGTAGTAATGATCAGAAGTGAGATTTGAACCCAGGTCTCCTAAGTCCAAAGTCTATGCCTTTTCCGCTATACTGAAGTGTCTGCCTTGGACTTCTTGAAATGAGGGGTAGAAGACAAAGGAACGAGTGAGGAAGAAGGTTCCCCTCCCAGACATTTAAAAATCTCACCATCTATCCAAGGTAACTAGAAAATTTCTGAGGTAAGATGGAGAGACCCCTCTGCTCCTTGGATCACCTCATTTCTCAGTGGCTGAAGCTTATCAGACATTTCACATAGATGAACCCCCTGCTCTGAGGCCCCAACTCTGGCCATCCCCATTCTTCCCATGGAAGGCTGGGCTGCTCCTAGACCACAGTCCCCAAGCCAAAGGTGTTAAAGATAAAAGATGTCTTCTCCCCAATTCTTCTGAATCTCCAAACCTCTGGAGATCCTGCACAATGATGGGTTGGGCGATGTTCTGATTCCAACTCATCGCCCACAGATATCACCTCCACCCCTGCTCCTGCCCCTAGCTCAGACACATGGAGAAGCAGCTCCTGGAGAGATGTCTCCTCTTCGGGGGGTGGGGGCAGCACACCATGTTCTCCCAACACCCCCCTCCTCCCTCCGCCCCCTGGCGAGCCGGTTGGCAGGCGGGCACTGTGCCATAGCCACACATTGGGGACGCAAATAGAAGCACACTCTCACCAGCCCTGTCCTACATATGGTCCCCCAGAGGAGAGACTTAGGGGGTGGGAGAGAAAAAACCCAACATCCCCCTTAAGAACCCAAGGAAGCTTCAGAGCTGCCAAAGATGAGAAGGGGCACAAAAAGAGCTGGGCAGTGCCTCTGACTCTCATCGTGGGCCTGGAGGAGTCAGAAGGCTACATGTCCAGGGTCCCAGGACCTACCAAACACAATGGGGCCTGAGTGATGCCATTATTTATTTATCCAAATGCCCTCCTCTCCCAGGAATGTGGGGCAGATGGGTCATGCCAGTTGGGTAGGTCCAATGGATTGGGGTGGGAGTGTGGAGGAAACAATACATTAAATATCCACCCCAACATCCCGACATTACCCACATTTCACAGTAGGTCTCCCACCAAACCAAACCAGGTCTGGCTAGTTAAATCTCCTTACGGGGCTATTTATTATGGGACATGCCCCCTTTGTCCTGAGATTGCTGGGGGACTTGAGGAGGATAGAGAAGGTCTGGAACAGTTGCCATGGGCCAACTATCTGGAAGCAATGAGGCTGGTGGGAAGGGGTAATGGTTAGAGATTGATGGAGGTGTCTAGCCAGTAGCAGGGATCAGGCAGGCAGCTGTTCTAATCCATTCCAGACCTCTGCTGCTTAGTTCAGTAGCTTGCTCCAGCAACAAAGCCTAATGGAAATGGGAAAATGGGCTCTGAACTTAGAATCAAAAGACTCGGAAGACTTGTGTTCCTAAGCTATGCAATCTAGAACAAATTTCTTCAACCTCCAAGGGTCTCAGTTTCTCCCTCTGTAAAATGAAAAGGCTGGACTAGATGGCCTCAAAGGCCCCTTCCAGATGTAAGTCTGTGACTCTTCATCTTATGATTTGATGACCTTCTTCCCCAAAGCTCAAGGACAGCCCTTCTCACACTGACCCAATCCCCATCTTCTCCTCCCTCTCACACCATGACGGTCCATCATCATCTCATCCAAAGCCCAGCTACCCCTCCTGTTGTCAGACTCAACTCCACAAAGCGCTCCATACCAGCAGGGGCCTGGGAAGAAGGCAGGAGAACTTGCAGAAGACTGTAAAGATCAGGCAGGGAGGGGAAAGGCATGTTTCAAGGGCTGATGGACAGTGTATCGGGGACAGAGATCAATGGATCTAAGGCCAGAAGAGAGCTGGGAGGTCATCTGGTTACAGATCAAAGAACTAAAGCTAGAAGAGACCTCAGAGACCATCTAAACAGGTAACAAGGTATAGTGAGAGGCAGTGCTGTGAAGGAGAGCATACTGGACTCAGGAAGACCTAGATTGGAATCCTGCCTCCAACACTTAGTAGCCATGTGACCCTGGGCAAGTAATGTAGACTCTCTGAAGCTCTGTTCCTTTATCTTTTGAGTAAAGACACCTCAAAGATTCCTTCAGCTCTAAGTCTATGATTCCTCATTTTACAGAGTAGGAAACAGACTCAGAGGAAAATGACTAGCCCAAGGTCACACAGGTAGTTCAAAGCCAGGATGTGAAATCTGACTTCAAATTCAGGGCGTTCCCTGAGATTGTCAACACTGCCTGGGCATGACTAGGTATACTGGCCCATTTGGTAAAAAATGAACAGTCAAAAATTGGGGAAATTCTAGTTCCAAAACATCACATTTGCTTCCTGACCAATGAAAATTCCTTGGTCAGGTTGAAAGGTCCAAGAGTAGCTAGGAGTCAAGTCTGGAGACAGGAGGTCCTGGGTTCAAATTTGGCCTCAGACACATCCTAGCTGTGTGACCCTGGACAAGTCACTTAACCCCCATTGCCTAGCCCTTGCTGCTCTTGGGATTAAAATTCTAAAACAGAACACTAGAAATAGAGGAATAGAGAAAGTCAAAGACCACTCCCTCTCCTCTCCCATGAGGGTCGGAGAACCCTAATGTGTGTGTGGGGGGGGTGGAGACAAGGGATGTATTCCGATCAAAGAGGTGGTATTAGTCTCCCCTTGGCTCAGGGGACTGGACACAGGGACAACCTTCAAGTCCAGCCTCGGAGCAAGGAATGCAGAAGAAACAAGAATGGCAACGGAAGGCAGAAGGAAGGAGCCAGAGGTTAGCCAACTCCCAGGGCCACTGGGCTTGTCTCGGTCTCATTCGGACCACAGATCAGTTGAAAGCCCCTTCCCAGTGTCCACCTCGATCCAAGCCTGCCCTGCCCCCTGGCCCGAGCCCCCCAGCCCCTCCCCAGCAACCTGTAACCATGCGCCCGGCTGGAGAGAGAGAAGTCAAAAAAGAGGCAGGCTCTTCCCGGGGCTGCTCTGTCTGCTGGGCAGGCTGAAGACAAACTCACCAGAGCTTCCTGGGCATGGTGGAGGCTGGAGGGAGGGCTGGTGCCCAGCAGCTGCTGCGGGAGAGCTCAGCCAGAAATCTGCCCTTCCAGGTGTGTCCGGCGTCCCCCGGCTCGGCTCTGCTCCGCTCAGCGCAGCTCTGGCTAATGAAGTCAGCCCACAGCCCAATCCCCGGCTCGGCTCGAGCTGGGGCTGCTCTCCCTCCCTCACTCCCTCCCTCCCAGGGACTCCAAGTCTCTTAACAGACATATTCCTGGTTACCATAGGAACGAGGGAAAGCAGGAGCCAGCCCCGCACGCCCAGGAGTGTGTGCAAAACATGTGTGCACCTGAACGACGGGCGATCGTTCACACGTGCGGCCACACACGTAGAGACATGCGTGCGCCGACAGAGATGCACACACTTAGGGCCGCCTGGGCGAGACCCTTGAGCCTAAAAGCTGCATCCGGAAGAGGGACGGGTCACTTCCCACTCAGCTCCCGATCGAGGCTAAGCCTGGGCTCTGGGAGAATCTAACCAGCCCTGTGGCTAGAGAATCCGGGGCTGCAGGCCACCCCTGAGACCCTGCGAGCTGCAAAGAGGAAAGGGAGGCCAGATCTCTGCGCCCATCGCTTTCCTTCTACCCCCTGAGGTCATGTGAGGCTGCGTGTTTTCCCAGTGCCTGGCCTCTCCCCACCCCTCCTTCCCAGACAGCTGAGGAGCTCAGATTCCCACCAAGCCTGCCACTCCCTTCACATCTCCTTTCCTGTAGAAGTCTGGGAAATATGGGAGAAAGGGGAGAGGAGGGAAGGAAAGAAGAGAGGAGAGAGAAGAAAGAAGAAAAGGAGAAAGAGGAGAAAGGGAGAGAAGAGAGAGGAGAAAGGGGCAGTTGGGTGGCTCAGTGGATTGAGAGCCAGGCCTTAGAGAGGTGAATTCTTGGGTTCAAATCTAACCTCAGACACTTCCTAGCTCTGTGACCTGGGACAAGTCACTTAACCCCCATTGCCTGACCCTTACCACTCTTCTGCCTTGGAACTGAAACATATATTGGTTCTAAGCAGAAGGGAAGGCTTATGAAAGAGAGAGGGAGAGAGAGGGAGATCTATCCATTCGTTTTAAAGAAGAGCATATTGAGGCCCAGAAGTGACTTACCCAAGGTCATACAGATAAGAAAGTAGCAGAGAGATAGAGTTTTTACCCACACGTCCCTAGACATTATCCATGTTCCCCAGCTCTCCCATCAACCTAATCCCTATTCTAGAGAATTCAAGGACTTGGAATTTCATTCCAGAGAGAAGGGGTTTTTAACACAGACTGGGTCTCCCTCAAGTTTAAGATCTGCTCTGACCTCTACCTTCAAACCATCAGCCCAATCCCATGGGGTGCCAGAGTGGAGCCTCTGGCTCAGATGCCAAGGAGAGATTATTTGGGGATAGGGAGAGAGAGAATGCTCAAGATGTCATGGAACACCCGATCTCAGAAGTGGCCCCAGTCCATTTACCAAATCAAAATTGCCCTCTCAACTTTACAAACTGATCCAAACCTGGCAGACACTAGTCAGATGTCCTCCAGCTGCCCATTTCTCTTTCTCTCCCTTCCCCCTATGGGCAGACCCTAGTAACTTTCATATAAGAAGAGTCTAAATAGTCAATGGGCTCCTAAAAACAACAGGACCCAGAAACTAAAACAGACAATGACTGAGATTCTGTCCTTGGAATGTCGAGACATTGGGCAGAGGCAGAATTAGGGTGTCGGGCTACTGCTGCTCTCTCCCTGATTCACAGACCCACCCTGGTTCCTAGGCACATGGCCAGTCCTCCCTGTATTCTCCCTGGATAGAACAACCCCATGAAATCAATGACTTCTTGAAAGATGCTATACTGCTGACCAACCATCAATGAGACACACACATCCAGAGAGGGGTCTACAGTGGGGAAAGGCTACATTGAGCCCTCTACATTCTTGTGCCTTTATACTCTTTTGCCCAGGCCCATCTCATGGATGTTAGTTCAATATCCCTGGGAACAGATCAAACCTAACCAGCCTAGAACAAAGAATCAAATTATTTGCATCCAAAAGAGAACACCAAAGTCACCGAGTCCAATTCTGTCCCCCACCTCCACCATTTTGGACAGAAAAAACAGGACCTCAGAAAGGTCACAAGTGATTTATCCAAGGATCACAAGGTTAGTACCAGAGACATGATTCCAACTAGACTTCCTGACTCCAAGACATATCCACCACACATAAAGTGAACAGATATGTCATCCCTTGGGAAGATGAAATAAGGAAAAAAGGGGAAGGAGGAGGGGAAAAGCAATAACCAAAGTAGAAGAGGCACAAAGGGCACATCACAGCCTCTATCAAGACTGGACTTCCAGAGGAGACAATTCCCTGCTACGGCTCTTAATCTATCCTCCTTCTCTGGGGAAGCCAAAAGCATGAGGCTCCCATGCCCACACCCTTCTTCCAAATCAGGGCTGTCTCCTCCTGTCTTCACAAAACTGATCTGGGACTGACCTGATTACCTTCCAGTCAGATATCTGGCAGTCCACATATTTAGGAGTTGGGAAGGTAGCTAGATGGTACAATGGAGAGAGTTCTGGATCTGGAATTGGGAAACATCTGAGTTCAAATCCAGCCTCAGGAATTTACTATATGTATGAAGCTGGACTAGTCACTTAACACCCATTTGCCTCAGTTTCTTCAAGTATAAAATGAGAATCATTATAGCACCCACCTTAAGAGTTGTTGTGAGGATTTTATGAGATGATATTTGTAAAGCACTTAGCTCCATTTCTGGCACATGTTATAGTTTTTGTTTAATCATTTCAGTCATGTCTGGCTCTTCATGACCTTGACAAGGATGCTAGAGTGGTTTGCCATTTTCTTCCCCAGCTCATTTTATAGATGAGGAAACTGAGGCAGAGTTAAGTTACTTGACCAGGGTAACACAACTAGTAAATGCCTGAGGCCAGATTTGAACTAATGAAGATGAGTCTTTCTGACTCCAGATCTGGCACTCTACCCATGGCACTAACTATATGCTTATTAAAGCCTTGATCAAGTACTCATATTCCCTTCCTCTTCATAGGCTAACTGAAAGAGGATGATAACAGGAACCTCCATCTAGACCTGAAGACACTACAGAGACAACTTAGTCCAACCCCCTCATTTTGCCACATTTACAAGGAGGAAACTGAGTCCCATAGAGGATAGGTGGTTTGCCGCTGGTCACACAGAGCTGAGATTCTAGCCCTGATCCCATAACTGCAAAAAGCATGCCTTTTCTTCCATAGTATGATACAAAGGAGGAAGCCAAGTTTGGGAAGTGTTAAATATCTGCCCAAGGTCACGCTAGCTAGAAAGTGGGACAGCTTGGATGAAGCCTCTGCTTGTCCTTAATTATTTTTCCCATCCAAGTTCAGAGATCTCCTGAAATCTATTCATTAACCTGTCAGGAGTTCATAAACTCCCGATTAAGAACCCTCATCCTAGGGGGTCTCACTAATAGGAAACTTGTTGGGCATCACAAACACTTCCTGGGATGCTGACTGTCTCTAAACTCCTCAGAAGCTTCCCCGTAAAAGAGAAGACTTAGGAGGGATTATGATTCCTGGCTTCAAATATCTGAAGGAGGGCTGCATCAGGAGAGGCAGATTTAACATTGATGTCCTAACCCAGAGAGCTGTCCAAACACTGAAGGGGCTGCCTTGGAACATGGCAGGTTGTCTCTCAATTAAAGGAGACAGACAAAGACCTGATGCTCACTTGATGGGTCTGGCATAGAAGGAATTCTGGTCCCCTTTTGGGATAGGGCCAGGTGGCCTCTGAGGTTCCTTCCAACTGGAAATTCTGTTATTCTATAAAGCTGAGGAGTTAAGGACCAAGGACAAGGATGCTGGATGAGAGAGGTGACAAAACAAAGGGGAAACGATCCCCCTACTAACACCAATAAGATAAAAATCATCAGTCTAGGGGGACAATGAGGTGGCTCAGTGGATTAAGAGCCAGGCCTGGAGATGGGAGACAGTGGGTTCAAATCTGGCTTTAGACACTTTCTGTGTGACCCTGGGCAAGTCAATTAACTCCCACTGCCTAGCCCTTACCACCCTTCTGCCTCAGAACAAAGACGTAGTATTGATTCTAAGATGGAAGGTGAGGGTTTAAAAAAAATGATCAGTCTGACAGTCCAAAGTTTTGTACTTCCTGTGAGCTACCTGAGAAGTTATTCTGAAATCAGGGGTTGGCATCCTGGAAGAGGGTCCTCAGGGTTCAACCCACGATAGCCTGACTTCAATACCAGTCCCTCCAGCAGGTCCCAACCCCTGCCATATTGTTGCACCCCTCACCTTGGGGTGGAGTGGAAGGGAATCACAGACTTAGTTTAACCATCTCAGCTGCCCATTAAAGTCAAGATAGTCTTGATCCCCTGACAAGCACAAATACAAAGGAGCCTAGTGGTTCTTTCAATCTTCAAAAAAGGGTTCAAATCTTCCACTATTATACTCACATCACCCCTTTTCTTCTCTCATACTTAATTTGTAAGACACTGCCTTGGAACTGATGCGAAGTCTTTCCCTAAGTCATCCAAAATCACTTATCACTTATGAGGTTCATTTCTCCAGTGCTTTGATCCCTTATCTTCTCTATTTTATGTACTCTACACCCATAGGTGGTCCCCTAAGAAACTACCCAGTGGGACTGCCTTCATTCAAAACCATAGTACATGAGCCCCCATCGGTGTGTTTACTTTTACTAGGTTAAGCAGAAGCTCCATTTGGGAGGATCTCTAACAGAAAATATGGGGTAAAGAGATTCCTTTCAACCCACAAAATGTTGCTGGTTGCCATGCAAATCATCTCAGGAACAAGACTGAAAAAATGCAGTTGGAGGTAATAGAGCTGGCAAGCTAGCCCTGTTTCCCACCAGCAACCAAAATAAATTTCTGTACTCTTGACATGCCTAACACAGGACTCAAGGTTTAAAGGCAGAATGATCAATCCTTGTCGAAATCAACTGAGCCTAGAAAACCCTTAGTTAGAGAGTTAAAACCAAAGGAACCAAGTTTGATAAAGGTTGAGGGCTGGAGGGATTTTCTCATATATACAAGGTATTCAAAACTTCCATCTAGTAGTCTGCTGATAAATGTCTAACAATGGGATCTCTGGGGAAACAAATGAACGCACAACGAGCTTTTAAATTTAATCCACATTATTAACATTTTCTCCATTACTTTCTTAAGTCTAAGCAATCAATAACATGACAATTAAGCCTTGACTTGCAGCACTTGTCAATATCTGAGATATAAGTGCTGAAAGTGAAAATTTAACAAAGGGCTCCCAAGAGCTGGTTCAAGCTGGCTCCAGCATACCCCACCCCCATCTGTTCTTATAATTCATATTCCAGTCATTCCTTTCCCCAAGGAAGGAAATCCCAAGTAAAGAGACCTTAAGTCCAGTCTTCTCCATGCCCAGGGAACTGGTAAAAATCCATTCCTTAGTTCATTTTTTTAAAAAACCCTTACTTTCTGCCCCAGTAACAGCTCTAAGGGCTAAGCAATGGAGGTTAAGGGACTTGACCAGGGTCACATAGCTAAGAAATATCTGGGGTTAAATTTGGTCCTCCAGACTTCCAGGCCTGGTGCTCCCTTCACTGTATGCCACCTCGTTGCCCCCATTGTTGGTTTTCCAGGGAGGAGGTGACAGGAGAAGGAGCCAAGCTGGGACTCTGCAGGAAGGAGCTTTTCAAATCTGATCTGTGGCTTTTATCAAAAGGGAAGCAGTTACTTACTTGACCTTCAGGCTGGCCAGCATGGTCTTGTCGATCCTGCCAAAACAAAAGCACAATTGACAGTAAGAGTCTGGGTCAGCGACTGGGTATGTAAGAAAAGGGTTCTGGGCTCCAAAGCGCAAGGCTGAGACATGTTGTCAGCATCACACAATCCATGGGCTCCAAGCCAGAGGAACCACCTAAAGCAAGCCCCGTAGAGCTAAAGGTGTGAAAGACCGTAGAAGCCATCTAGTACCAATTCTTTAATTGATCCATGAGGGAACACAGGCCCAGGGAATTGAATTTGCCCAAAGACACATGAGTGGCATCACCAGGATTCAAACCCAGCACTGACTCCAGCTCTCACTCCTATGTAGCACAGCCTCCCAAAGAGCTCAAGGAAGGAAAGAAGGGGAAAGAGAAGAGGGAAGAGTCCTTGTCGGGAGTGACTTTTCCAAACCCTGAGCATTCACCAAGAGCTCTGGGCTCCTACGTAGGGCAGGTATGTATCTCCTTCTCTCGTCTTATTCATTCCCTGCTGCTCCATACAAACACACACTCATGACCACAGCAACCTGGTTCCATCCCTACTGGAAAATTTGGAGGTGTCGTCTCCATCAATAATTACCTTCTGTCTTGGAATCTATACTGGGTATTGGTTCCAAGGCAGAAGAGAGGTAAGGGCTAGGCAATGGGGGTCAAGTGACTTGCCCAAGCTCACACAGCTGGGAAGTGTCTAAGGCCAGATTTGAACCCAGAACCTCCCATCTCTAGGCCTGGCACACTGAGCTACCCAGCTGCCCCCCCCCCATGGAAAGTTTGGAGATGTCCTCTCCATCAACGAATCACATATTTATTGAGCATCTCCTATGTATAGGACAAAAAAAACAACTTCTCCTTGTCAGATTACAACATAGCTAGGGAGGAAAGACACCTACATGAAACAGAAAAAAACTATAAATAAGACAGCATCATTTAGTGAACAGACAACTCACTCTCGAGCCAGAAGACCCGAGTTTAAATCTCAGCAGCTTTGCTCACCATTACTAAGCCAACCAGGGTTCACATTGGGGGCCTCCACTCTAAAACTGCAAAGGAACTGCAAAGAGCTCTTTGTCCTTGGGGAAGCCATTCACCCCCACCCCAACCCTGGGCCCATTTCTTTATGTTCAAAATGAAGGAGCTGAACTCCATAACTTCCTAGGCTCCTTCCAGCTGGAAATCTTGCAAACTTTCAAGTGTTCTGGGAAGGAGTGTAGAAGAAAGGGATCTCAGTGCGTTTGGCTGGCAAGGAAAAGTTTCCTGGAAGACAGGGTGGATGGAGGTCGAACCTGAGAAGTGGCTAAGATCAAGCCTCATCTCTAGAATATGATGGCCAGCTGAATGGCCTTAGAGGGAAGACACCCTTCTTGCTCCAGGTTCTTGATGCATGATGTATCTTTGTTGCCCTCCCTACCATTCATCACACTAACCCAACCCCTTCTCTGGCACCCTGGCGGCCTCCCCACACCTCCTTAGAAATGCATAGCAGAGCCAGATGCCTCTATTTTTACCCTTAGCATATGCCATTCTTTCACGCTGCCAGCAAGAAGCCTCAATCCCCCTCCCAAAATGAAGAGGTGGGCAAACTTCCAAGCTTATCTGGCCTCCCCACCAGACCACACGCTTCTGCCTAAGCCCTCTCCTAAACAAGCATTCCCCTGAATACCGTGAGTCCTCCCAGAGGAGAGGTTCTCTCATACTTCCCTGGCAGGTCAGTCCCATGCACAGAAACAGTCAGGAGCACCGAAAACCTCTTGGTAAATCCTCAATCATCAAGCATTTATTAAGCCCTACTGTCAAGCACTGTAGAGTCACAAATATCAACAAACCAGCTAGAATTTATTAAGCTCCTATTATGTGTCAGGCACTGTGGAGTCATAAATATCAGGAAATCATCTAGAGTTTAAGCTCCTACTATGCGTCAGGCACTGTGGAGTCATAAATATCAATAAATGGACTATACTCCAGATACTGTGGAGTCATAAATATCAACAAACCAACTAGAGTTTATTAAGCTCTTATTATGTGTCAGGCACTGTGGAGTCATAAATATCAGGAAATCATCTAGAGTTTAAGCTCCTACTATGCGTCAGGCACTGTGGAGTCATAAATATCAATAAATGGACTATACTCCAGATACTGTGGAGTCATAAATATCAACAAACCAGCTAGAGTTTATTAAGCTCCTATTATGTGTCAGGCACTGTGGAGTCATAAATATCAGTGAATCATCTAGAGTTTAAGCTCCTACTATGCGTCAGGCACTGTGGAGTCATAAATATCAATAAATGGACTATACTCCAGATACTGTGGAGTCATAAATATCAACAAACCAACTAGAGTTTATTAAGCTCTTATTATGTGTCAGGCACTGTGGAGTCATAAATATCAGGAAATCATCTAGAGTTTAAGCTCCTACTATGCGTCAGGCACTGTGGAGTCATAAATATCAATAAATGGACTATACTCCAGATACTGTGGAGTCATAAATATCAACAAACCAGCTAGAGTTTATTAAGCTCCTATTATGTGTCAGGCACTGTGGAGTCATAAATATCAGTGAATCATCTAGAGTTTAAGCTCCTACTATGTGCCAGGCACTGTGGGGTCATAAATATCAATAAATGGACTATACTCCAGATACTGTGGAGTCATAAATATCAATATACCAACTAGAGTTTATTAAGCTCCTATTATGTGTCAGGCACTGTGGAGTCATAAATATCAGTGAATCATCTAGAGTTTAAGCTCCTACTATGTGCCAGGCACTGTGGGGTCATAAATATCAATAAATGGACTATACTCCAGATACTGTAGAGTCATAAATATCAATATACCAACTAGAGTTTATTAAGTTCCTATTATGTGTCAGGCACTGTGGAGTCATAAATATCAGTAAATCATCTAGAGTTTAAGCTCCTACTATGCGTCAGGCACTGTGGAGTCATAAATATCAATAAATGGACTATACTCCAGATACTGTAGAGTCATAAATATCAATAAACCAACTAGAGTTTATTAAGCTCCTATTATGTGCCAGGCACTGTGGAGTCATAAATATCAATAAACCAACTAGAGTTTAAGCTCCTACTATGTGCCAGGCACTGTGGGGTCATAAATATCAATAAACTATCTAGAGTTTATTAAGCTCCTACTATGCATCAGACATCCAGGCATGGGATACAAAGATAAACATGAAACAATCTCTACCCACAAAGTGCTTATGTTCTCCCAACAGCCCTGAAACACCACCAATTATTTAGAACTGGAGGGAGGAGGTCAAGGAGGTGGGAACCTCAAGCTCTGAGGAGCCCAGGGATGTCACTTCCCTTCCCCGTGTTTTTGCAGCCCAGGAGAGGAAACTGAGTTCTTATTCTGACTAAGCTGATGCTCTGCTGTTCATTCTTCTTCTGATCTCAATACCAGCCTAACCCCAGAAATACCCTCCAGGTCTAAACAAGCCCTCTGATTTTCCCCTCAAAGGTGACTCCTGATCTCTCTGCTTCTCTTTGGCTCGGAATCTAGGGCTCAGCCCCCCCCACAAGCCCCCTCCAGGTAGTCACCGGACCCCTCTCTTCCCTTCTCCATTTCTCTAGGGGGGGAAGCCTAGAGGAGAATGTTTGGTTCTTCTTTATGTTTAGAACCCAGATGAATGTCAGCTCCTTGAGGGTCCACTGTTTCCTTTTTTGTCCTTGCAACCTCAGCCCTTGGCACCTGTGCCCCCTGCCAGCTCTCCAGTCTTCTTACATGCACTGACCTCTTCGCTATTCCTCCCACATGACGCTCCCTCTCTCATCTTTGCACCTTTGCTCTGTCCCTCATGCCTAGAATACATTCTTAAAAAAAAAAACACCAAAAACAACCCTTACTTCTGTCTTAGAATCACTACTGAGTATTGGCTCCAAGGCAGAAGAGCGGTAAGGGCTAGGCAATGGGGGTGAAGTGACTTGGCCAGGGTCACACAGCTAGGACGTGTCTGAGGCTAGATTTGAACCAGGGACCTTCTGTCTCCAGACCTAGAGCTCTATCCAATGAGATATCCAACTGCCTCTAATATACTTCCTTTTGACCTCCATCACTTAGAATTCCTTCTTTCAAGACTCAGCCCAAGCAGTAACCTCTGCAGGATGCCTTTCCCCGGCCCCACCTCCTAAAGCTTTCTTCTGAAGTTGCTTTGCCGGAGTTTTTGGTAGGTTCTCTTGCACAAAACTCTATGTCTACATGTTGCCTCCCTCCATTAGAAGGCAAACTCCTTGAGGATAAGGGCTGTTTCCACTTTCTCCTTCATTTAGCACCCTGCCAGATACATAGTAAGGGCTCCGTGGATGCCTGATGAGTGACTGACTAATAAATATTCATTTGTAACAGCAACATTTTTGTTACTTAGAATCACGCTGGATGTGCATTGCTGTTAGTCTTTGATATAGGCAGAGGCGTGTAGAGGGTGGGGGTGGCCTGGGCTGGCACACTAGGGGAGCACCCCATCCTTGCACACCCACGTAGGCAAAGCAGATGTTCTATGCATTCAACAGATGAGGAAATCGAGGTCAAAAGTGGGAGATGTGACTTGTCTAAGGTCACACAGCTAAAAATGGCTTTATTGTGCTCCTGACCTAGGTCTGGGCCCCTATCTTGGTCTGGTTACCCTCCTCTTGCAAGCTAAAAAGTGCTCTTCAAGCCAAAACCCTCTGAGCATCGTGTATCCCCAAGGCCACTCCCATGACTAACTTGTTTGACTTTCGAAGAACTTCATTGCTGCCCGGTACCCAGACATCAGACAAAGATGTGTCCATTGATCCCCCTTCACTCAGCTAGCTCCAAGGCTCTTTGCCTTCACAGTCTCCCAGCTCCAACCTGGTCAAAGACACCCAGTTCCAGGCATCTGTCCTCGATAGCAAGGTTCCCACGATAAGAGTGAGGGCGTTAGCCACCTGTGGAGGGTGGGTAGCCCTGTGGCTTCAACAGTGAAGAGATGCTAAGATAGGAGGGCAAACCTTTTCCCTTTCAGGAAACAAACACTGAGTCAGCATCGTTTCTCTCTTTCTCAATCTCTCTCTCTCTCTCTCTCTCTCTCTCTCTCTCTCTCTCTCTCTCTCTCAATCTCACTCTCTCTCTCTCTCTGATATTCTCTTTACTCTATCTTTCTCTCCCCCCTCTCTCTCCCCTTCCCTCGTCTCTCTGTTCTCTCCTCCTCTCATTCTCTCTACTCCCTCTCTCCCTCCCTCCTCTTTCTCTTCTCCCTCTCTCTCCCTCTCATTCATCTTCTCTCTCTTCCTCTCTCTCCCCTCTTATTCTCTCTCTCTTTCTCTCTCTCTCCTATCCAACCCTCCCTCTCTCTCTTCCTCCCTCTCTCTTCCTATATATATATGTATATATATATAGTGTGTGTGCGTATGTATATATATATCCATATATATATATTTGTCTATTTGTATCTCTATCTCCATATCTCTCTCCTCTCTTTCCACAATCTCTCATTTGTTTTCTTTATTCTTTCATCCTTTTGTTCATTCTTCATATTGATTTCTTATTCTCTCTCTGTCATAGTCTGTCTCCCTTTCTTATCTTCTCATTCCTTCTCTAGTTCATTCTCTCTTGTGCTCTCTTCCATTTTCTAGCCAATTCTTTCTCTCCTTTCTTAGTTGTTCTCCCCCTCTCTGTTATCCTATCATTCACTCTTATTAGTCTATCATTCATCTATCATTTACTCGTATTATCCTGTCCTTTACTCCATTAGCCTGTCATTCACTCTCATGCCTTCTATCAATCTTCTCTCCCTGTCATTCTCTCCACATCTCTCAGTCAGAGAATCTCAGAATCTTATCTGACCCTCTATGACACAGACAACAAGTGGTCATCCCACAGCTGCTGGGAGATCGACTAAAGCAGGGGGCCCTACTTCTATTTCTTCAAACTCTTGCCTTCTGTCTTAGAATCAATACTAATTATTGATTCCATGGCAGAAGAGGAGTAAGGGCAAGGCAATGGGGGTTAAGTGACTTGTCTAGGGTCATACAGCTAGGAAGTATCTGAGGCCAGATTTGAATTTAAGATACCCCCCCCCCATTTCCAGGTCTGGAAGCCTACTACTTTTAAGGCAGTTCATTTTGCTTTGTGAACTTGAGTTGTTTGCTTGCCCTCTGTCTCTTCCATTGTCTCCATGTCTCTGACAGTCCATCTCATCTTCCATCTTTGTCTCTTTTTGGTTTTTCCTCCCTCTCATTTTCCCATATCCTAAAGCTAGGTGTTACCTGGGCTCAGTGATGTCACTTCAAGTCATCTTATACTGCTACTCTGCCACAGCCCTAATCTATGGCATTCCTACCACTAATACCTCTCTGAGACAGAGACAACATGGTATAATGAGTGGGAAGAGAGCTGGCCTAAGAGACTTGAGTTCAAATCCTGCCACATGACAAGTTCCTTCCCCTTCAGTTACTCTAATATTCCCAGGAACTCTCTAAAACTATAATTCACCAAGAAGAGACTATATTGGGAAAAGAGTTTTATCACCAGGAAACCAGCTAGAAAATCACAGGTCCAGTCCCATTCCCTACCATCATAGCACCTCTTGATAGAGAATTCCCAAATATCCAGCCCTGACCTCTCTCCTGAGCTTCAGCACTACACCTCTAACTGCCTGAAGAACATCATCTGAACAGCCAGGGATTGCTTTTTGTCCAACACAAGTCTAAAATAGAATTGAGCTCCCTCTCACTTCACAAATCATTTGAATTTCCATTTCTATCCATCAGTTTCCTGGTCACCTAGACCGACTTTAATTCAACCAATATTTATTAAGTTTATAGGGTTATAGAGTTAGAACTAGTAGCCCTTATTTTGTATCTCGTCCAACCCCTTCATTTTACAGATGATAAAACTGAGGTCCAAGGAGGCCAAGAGACTTCAGAGGGAAGACTAATACATGTCAGGCACCATGCTAATGACTGTCAACACAAAGGCAAAAAATGACTCAATCGTTGTCCTTTAAAAGCTTACATTCCAGGGGGCAGCTGGGTAGCTCAGTGTGTAGAGAGCTAGGCCTAGAGACGGGAAGTCCTAGGTTCAAATCTGACCTCAGACACTTCCCAGTTGTGTGACCCTGGGCAAGTCACTTGACCCCCATTGCCTAGCCCTTACCACTCTTCTGCCTTGGAGCCAATACACAGTATTGACTCCAAGATGGAAGGTAAGGGTTAAAAAAAATAAAATAAAAATAAAAGCTTCCATTCTGGGGGCAGCTGGGTGGCTCTGTGGATTGAGAGTCAGGCCTAGAGATGGGAGGTCCTAGGTTCAAATCTGGCCTCAGACACTTCCCAGCTGTGTGACCCTGGGCAAGTCGTTTAACCCCCATTGCCCAGCCCTTACCAATATAGTATTGATTCCAAGATGGAAGGTAAGGGTTAAAAAAAATAAAATAAAAATAAAAGCTTCCATTCTGGGGGCAGCTGGGTGGCTCTGTGGATTGAGAGTCAGGCCTAGAGATGGGAGGTCCTAGGTTCAAATCTGGCCTCAGACACTTCCCAGCTGTGTGACCCTGGGCAAGTCGTTTAACCCCCATTGCCCAGCCCTTACCAATATAGTATTGATTCCAAGACGGAAGGTAAGGGTTTAAAAAAAAAGCTTCCATTCTACTTGGTTTCGGGGAGAAGGAGGATCCAGAATGTACAGCTGATAGAGTGCCATGAGGCAAAGAGAGAACCAGAAAAGGGTTTTAGAAAATCTTGAGGAAGAAAAAAATACCTTTAGCTGGGGAAATCTGGAGGGACTTAACAGAGGAAGAGGAAACACCTGGGCTGAGCCTTAAAGAAAGAATTCTGAAAGACAGAGATGAAGAGGGAGTGGATTCTAAGCATTGGGGGATAGTGGCTTCTGTGAATGCAAAGAGGATGGATTTGGCATGCCACATTCAGAGAACAGCTAGTGGTCCAATTCAGGGAGTATGTAGAGTGCATGAAATGATGCAGGAAAAGGGATTGGCCTGGGATTTCATTGGTCTGGGGAACTCCCAAGGGAAGAAATTCACTCCATCAATGCAGGTCAGTACCTTCCAGATTTCAAGAGTTCCCTGGGGCATGTAGATGGCTTGTTCCTTGTTCGGGGTGGCATGGTCAAAATGTGTTAAAGCCACATGATTGGAAAGGTAGATTGGAGCTCTTTGTAGAGCCTTAACTGCCAGGTTAAATAAGGAGTTTGTATTCTGTACTAAACACAGTGGGGACCTATGAAGGTCAGACTTTCAGCAGATAGATTATTTTGGCAGCTCTGCAGATGGATTGGCAGGAGACAGAGGAATGAGAAGGTTGTTATACTCTACCAAGCAGGACAGAAGGCATACAAATGCACCATTGGGAGAACTAGGAATTGGTCTGATTGTTCTGAAAAGCCATTGAGAATCAGCCTAGAAAGTCAGCAGCTCGATTGAGAATTTTGGCCAGGCTGTACCAGGACTAGGTTTCCCAAGGAGAATAAAGGTGGTGGAAAGGGGGCGGGGGAGGGGGGGAGAGGAAGGTTCCACCTAAACAAAATCATTTCCAATTGTAGTAACAAAGAATGAGTGAAGAGGAATGTGGGTACATAACTGGATTGAAGGGTGGATGGACCAACTGTGCTCTGAAAATGTAATGACATATTATTATGCCATAAGGAATGACTTATCAAGAATTCAGAAAAACAAAGGAAGAATTATGTGAACTGACTCAAAGTGAAGGAAGCAGGACCAAGAGAACAATTTTCACAATGTCCAAAATGATGGAAAAGAAAACAATGTTGAAAGGACACAGACCATTCCTCTGCGCAATTACCAATGGCTGACTTGCCCATGGTCACATAGCTAGTAAACTTCATCCACTATTCAGGCTGCCCACCTATAGGTAATATTAAATATGGGATTTGAACTCGGTTCCTCTGATCAACTGAAGTAGACCCAAGGGACCTGAGTGAATAAAAAGTTTAACAAGTTTGGGTACCAGTCGAATCTGTACTGAGCAATTTTCTTTTGTACAAGCTCTTGATTATTTCATCCTTGTATGTTGTTCAGCTGTTTCATTTGTGTCCCACTCCTTGTGACCAAATTCCAGCTGTCACAGTATATGATTCTATGACAAAAAGGGAGGAAGGAAGGGAGAGAAGGAGAGAGAGCAGCTTCACAGAAACTGGACAGCTTCCTACACTGAGGGCTTTCTTGCACATTGGAGTTTCCCAGGAAACTTAGCTCCATCTTGGCCAGTCCAGGGGGCCCTTGGTCTGGGCTTTTACTCCAGTCTAAACTCTGCTGTTCTCTTCTTCCCAACCTGAAGCCTGATCTGCCTCATCCCCAGCTTCTCAGAGCTTTCCCTCCACGATCATAGAGTATCTTCTCATCAACCTTCCTGCTGCTACTCTTTGGACCCTGGATCCAGCATCTTCTCTCTCCCTCTTTTCTCCCTCCTCCCTTTTCTCTTCTCTGAACCTTTACCTCCACTATTTCTCTGCCTTTCTCTCCCCTTCCACCTCCTCCATCCTGACTCCTCTCCATTTCTTCCTATCACTTTCTTCCCCACACTCAGGCTCTCTCCCAGTTATCTCTCAAACTGGTCCTGCTATTATCTAACCCTCCCTCTACTATGCTACCCTTTTCTACATAGTCTCCGCCCAAGAAACTGAAAGGAAACTGATAACAAGGACCTAGGGGTTTCTTCTCCCCAGCTGGGAAGAAGCTACCACCAACCTAGAGCCTATCAAAGCCTCAACTTCCTCATCTGTAAACTGGGTTTCCACTGGAAGCAGGAACTCTCTCTGACTCTCTTTCCAAAAGAAGAAAGTTGAGGCAGGAGCAAGGAAGCAAACTCCAGAGTCGCACAGTGGGATAACTTTGCACACAAAGTGGACCAAGATAGTTAGTCCAAGGTCTGGTAGACTGATGGTGAAGGAGCCTCCTTCCTATGATCCACCCATCCTGCTTGTTTGTGCCCCAAGAATAAGATTAGGTAACACAAGGATGTAGCCATCAGAACCAGAGAGCCACATGGGGCTACCAACAGCCTGGAAAAAACTAACTCTCTCTCTCTCTCTCTCTCTCTCTCTCTCTCTCTCTCTCTCTCTCTCTCTCTCTCTCTCTCTCTCTCTCTCTCTCTCTCTCTCTCTCTCTCTCTCTCTCTCTCTCTTTCTCTCTCTCTAACATGCACACACAGAGAGAAATTCATATGCAATATTATAGTAATTGATGACTACCCTTAACATCTCACACTCAAAAGACACACATATACAGTTCATACACAATATAGATTTGCTGATAAATTCTCCTGACATCTCACATGCATATCCTTTACACACTTACACACACACACACACACACACACAATATCTCAAGGAATCTGACCCTGCAGACACTGAAAACAAAAGGAAGATCATCTAATATTCAAGACTCTCCTCCTCCTCCAACCCATGCCCATGCCCCTGCCCCTTCTCTGATCCCATGCCTAGTCACAGCATACAATGAGAGTGGCAGCACTGTCTGTGAGCAGTCAAATGTCTCCATGGGACAGAGCTGCCTCCTGCTGACCTCAGAAGGGACTGTGCCCAAGGGGTGATGAGAGGACACCAGACAGACAGAGGGTCTGTCAGGACTCCCCGGAATTACTCTCCCCCAGAATGGGTAGTGGGGCACAGTGGAAACACTGCTAGCTTCAGAGCCAAAGGACCTGGATTCCAATCTCACCACTGACATTGTGACTGTGATCAACCTCCCTGAACCCCAGTAATCTCATTGTGAAATGAAGGGGCTGGACTAGATGGTCTCTGAGGTCCCTTCTGTCTCCTATGATCCAATTCTAAGACTCCCCAACTTCCATTCAAAAGACTTCCAAGATAGTCCCAATCCCTTGCCTTCTCATGAAATGTCCCATTTCTGGTCTACTGGGATAAATGAGACTTCCTCCAAGACATCCTCTTTTCCCACTCCTTGGTCCTGAGCATGGCCTGTCCTTCCCACCGTGCCCTCTGCCTGGCCCCATGGCACCCACCATCCAAAGCCCCCGAAGGAGACGCTTCGCTTTCTCCCAAACATTGTGGTTGGCCTCCCCGGCATCGGTGACAGCAGAGCAGAGCAGCGGCAGCAGGTTCTGGGGCTGCCCAGAGTCGGGCGCTCAGGCTGGGGGGTGGTGTGCAGAAGGCTGAGCTCTGGGGGCTGCCCACCCCGCCACGCTTCCTGTGGGAGGGCTGACTCAAACCCAGTAGCAGCAGAATAGGGCAGAGGAAAGTGTCTCCTCTGGGAGAGAACAGTGCAGTGTTTCTGAGCTGGGGGCAGAGTTCTCAGACTGGTGGGTCTGCCCCAGGAGGTGGATGGGGCAGGAATGAAAGAGAGGAAGAAAAGCAGAAGGTCAATGGGGTCAGGTCCCCACCCCTTGCCACTACACACCCAGGGGAACTGGCAGCACCGGAACCCCTCAGCTGGCAGATTACGCCATCCACTGCCGAGGGTACCCAGCTCTGCCCTACAGCTACCCTGGCTGGTTTCCCAAAACCCAGGCTTTGGAGAATTCCCACGGGGCCTCTTGCGGTAGAGAGGGCACTGCCCTCTCCTCCAGGCACAGTGACTGCTGGGGATCTTCAAAACCCCTATTGAGAATGAGAGTCTCCAGAAGGTGGCAAAAAATGGCCCCAGCCCTGGCAAATGGCTCTGTCCCTGTGACCTCGTCTCCCAGTTCTCAGGGGGCCACAGTGGTGCCCATCTTCTACCCTCAGGAGATCCAATGAGACGATATTTATAGAGCACTTAGCACTGTGCCTGCACATAGTAGGTACTTAATAAATGCGGGTGTCCTGCCCTGCCCTGCCCATGAATAAGGAGACAGTGAGGTATGGTGGAGGGAGTCCAAGGACCTGAATTTAAATCTTGACTCTTACTTATTTCCTGTGAAACCCTGGGCAAGTAACTTCCCCCTGTCTAAGCTTGGGTTTCCTCATTGGTAAAATGGGAGGTGGGGGAGGGTTGGATTTGATGATATTTAAGGTTCCTTCCAGCTTTGAGTCCTGTGACCCCATCCTGGCTAGGAAACAGCTTACTCCTCCCGTAATATGTGCACACACATCCACACCTACTCACGCTCACACACATGCATGTACACACACACAGGTACCCAAGGGCAGACACACATGCTCATTATGCCATGTTGAGGGAGGGGAGGGTTGTGATACCTGGCCAAGGATTTACTACTCTGACTCCCTCATCATTAGCCTTATCCCCTCCCCAAAGTGCTGCAGCCCTAGAGGGGCAGCAGAGCTCTTGAGCAACAGTCTTGGACAGGACTTCTCTAGAGAAAATGCTGGCGGCACCACATGCTACTGCTCTAGGGGTGACACAGCACCACTGGGCAGGATAGCAGAAAGGAGCCCTGGATTTGGGGGTCAGAAGGCTTGTGTTCAAATCCTCACTCCGTTACTACTTGTGGGACCTTGAATGTGCCATTTGGTCTCAATTTCCTCACCTGTAAAATGAAGGACCTCGTAGGTCTCTTCTGGATCTAAAGCTAGGGCTCCATCTCTGATCTTGAGTCCTCCCAGCTCGAAATCCTCTTAAGATCCCTCCTTTTAACACCCCCCCCCGTTGTATCGCTAGAGTTCCATCACTGGAAGTTCCCTGTATTAGTGAGATCAAAGGTCCATTTATTAAACAACCATCACCCTTGGGAGAGAATCTGCTTTGTCTGGTTCATCCATTCAAAGAGCATTTACTGAGCTTCGTGCTGGAGATACAGAGGCAAAAAGGGAGCAGACCCTGCCTCCAGCGAGCTTACGGGGTACAGGGACAGATAACATATATGGGGGGAAATAAGTAATTTCAGAGGAGGGAGAGCAGAAAAGGCTTGTGTAGGGAGTGTGAAAGAAGCAAGAGATTCCCAAGAAATGGAGTTCAGGAGGGAGAACATTCCAGGAATGGGGGACAACCTGGGCAAGGGTATAGGCAGGAGATGAAGTCATGAGCAGGATTGTATCAGCTAGTCTGGTTTGGGCTTGCACACAGAGTATGTGAAAAGGAGCCATGGGGAGCAAATCCAAGTGTGAACGATTTTAAATGTCCCACAAAGGGTTGGAGCAATAGGGAATCACTGATGATTCTTGAGTAGGGGTGTGACACAATCATAGAATTATCAATTTGGAGGTAGAAGAAATCTCAGAATTAATTCTGCAGATGAGGAAACTGAGGCTGGGTAAACAACTTGTCCAAAGCCAAATCAGACCAATGCTTTGGGAAAATTATTTCATCTACTATATGGTTTCTCCAGGAAATATATCATATTTCAACTAGATAGCAATTTCCCAGGGATTGGAGGATGTGACATAGCCTAGCCCAGGGTTGAGTATCCAGGAGGTATCCAATGATGACTTGATGGATGAATGAAGTCCTGACTGTAGCCCCCAATCCTGAAACCATGGGCCACGCTCTTCAAGTCACTTACAGCCTTCTAGTGAGGGGGATGAACCATACATGTTGATAATGGCACAGGGCACAGGGCATGGGGCACAGAACTTAATTTTCCTGGCATGAGGTGGGGCAGAGACCTGTCCTGACGAAGAACCATGGGATCACAGAAGGATCCTTAGAGCGAGAAGGCTCTTTAGAGGTCATCGAATCTAACCTCTTCATCTTACAAATGAGTAAACTGAGGCTTTAAGAGGTACAGGAAAGACAGATAGGCAACACAGTGCATAGAGTACCAGGCCTAGAGATGGGAGGTCCTGGATTCAAATATGGCCTCAGACACTTCCAAGAGGGCCAAGTCACCTAACCTCAGTTGCCTAGCCCTTGTCACTCTTCTGCTTGGGACTCTATAGCATTGAATCTAAGAGGGAAGGGAAGGGTTTAAAAACCAAAAAAAGGTACAGGAATGGGGCTCCCTCTCCCTAAATACAATTTAAAAAGGATTCTCCCCTCCCCAGCCCTCTCCACCTCCAAGAAGGAGAAAGAAAAAAAGGGGCCCCGGTTGTACTGCCTTGGCCCTTCCAGGGCCCCTGGTCTCCCCCTCCCTTCGCTTGGGCTTCCTGTTTGTGGTTGTTCTGGGTACAGCCCTCATAGTGGGGAAGGCAAGGCTACAAGAGAGTCCCAGCATGGTGGGGAGTGGGAGGAGACAAAGGGCAAGGCTATTTTTGCCCCCTGACCACATGTCTTTCCTCCCTCCTCCTCTAGTCCCCCAGCAGGCAGGCTGAGGTAGGGGTGGTGGGTTCCCAAACCCAAGAAGTTGACCTCTCTATGGGATATAGAATACTCTGCTTCGGGAGGGGGTGGGGGGTGGACAGTAGGCTGGAATCCAGCTCTTTGGTTGAGATGTGACAGGATTCTGGCTTCCCCATCAAGATGCACGTGTTTTGGGGAGGAGTGTGATGGCCAGCCTTCCTCTGAGCCCCAGAGGCGGTGCTGAGCAGCCGGCTAGAAGTTCAGGAGCTCCTATTCCCTCCCCAGCCTGCTGCAGACCTCAGGCCAGCTGAAGTTCCTCCTCCTATGGCCATACAACCCCCTTCCTTAAAAAAAAAAAAAATTGACCTTGAAGCAACAGGAAGAGAAAGTAAGCCCCAGTGTCATTGGCTACTGCTCAGATCCTCATCTAAGAGAATCACTGGGAAAATCTGAAAGCAAAGGTTTGGTCAGCCAGAGGAAGGACTAGGTCTCCCTGGTGTGGTACTGTGGGATGAAGATGGGATTTGGGATCAAAGGACAAGGGTTCAAGTCCTTCCTCTAATGTTCACTGCTGTGTGACCTTGAGTAAGTAACTTCCCTGGACCTCTGTGAAATGAACACTTTGGACTCAATGGGCTCTGGAGGTCCCTTCCAGATCTAAACTCTAAAGAACTGGAGGAACCGTGTAATAAGAGATTGGATTTGGAATCAGGGGGCCTGGATTTAGAACTCATCTCTGATCTGTGCAAAAAGTCTGTGTGACTTTGCGCAAATCACTCTTCTAGATCTCATTTTACTCATCTGTAAAATGGCTGGGACTGCCTAATGGCTTCTATGGCCCCCTCTAGCTCTAAACCAAAGATCCCAGGATCTTGCCCTAGGATGAGGTCATGTTGGGAATTCCTAACCTATGCCCAACTTCTCCCTTCCCCACCAACATCTACCTTTGTCGCCACAGGTCAGAGAAGGAATATTCCATATCTACACTCTAAGCCATTCGAATGGCAATGAGACTGGGAAGAGGGTCTGGTGAGTGTGTGTGTATGTGTAGGCACATTTCCATGTGTGGACATGCAGATATGTGTATAGTGAGTGAGAATTAGTGTGTTAAGAAGGAACGCCAGAGGTATAAATGATCTTGTCACTGAATCACCAGGCATGTGATTCTGAGTGTGTCAGCCAAGGTAAGTCATGTGAATCTCTGTGTAGTCACATCAGTGTGTATATAAGGGAGGAGAGAGAGAGAGAGAGAAAGAGAGAGAGAGAGAAAGAGAGAGAGAGAGAAAGAGAGAGAGAGAGAGAGAGAGAGAGAGAGAGAGAGAGAGAGAGAGTGAAAGAGAGACAAAGACAGACAGAGACAGAGAGACAGAGACAGACAGAGAGAGGGAAAGGAGGGAGAGAGGGGGAGAGGGAGGGAGAGAGGGAGAGAAAAAGAGAGAGAGAGGGAGAGAGGGAGGGGAGAGAGAGAGAGGGAAGGAGAGACAGAGAGAGAGAGAGAGAGAGAGAGAGAGAGAGAGAGAGAGAGAGAGAGAGTCAGAGACAGACAGAGACAGAGAGACAGAAAGAGACAGACAGAGAGAGGGAAAGGAGGGAGAGAGAGAGAGGGAGAAATAGAGAGAAGGAAGGGAGGGAATGACAGAGAGAGGGAGAAAGAGAGAGGTGAGGGGGGCGGGGAGAGAGGGAGAGAGAAAATGGCATGAGGCAAGCCTGGTGTGAGTCAGTGTGTGATTTGATGAGTGTGAGACATAGCAGAGCCTGGGATACTCTAAGAGCCAATGGTATCAGGCAGCCCCTGAATACATCTCTAGTTCTGTCAACCCCACCTCACTGTCTGCTTCCAGGCTTCCTCCCATGTGGCTGGGGCTTAATTCTGTTTTTCCTCTTGACGTCATTTCTTCTTGACCACTCTGGAGGCTGGTCCTGGGGGATGGATGGGCTGAAGTTTCAGGAAGTGAGAATTATGAGCCTCAGGTCTCTGGAGGCCATATCAAGAGCAAAAGAGTCCCAGAGGGCCTGCTTTGATTGGACCCCTGGGAAATATAACATTCTGTCCTCCTCACTTGGCTAAGTAGGGTACAACCTTCCCATCTTTCTCCTTCCCACCAGATGATGTTATCACAGATTGTAGACTGAAAGCGAGGAAGGCCCTCCAAGGTGAGCTTGTCCAACCCCATCACTTCAGAGTTAGAAAGTAAAGTCATCTACCCAAGGTCACCTAGATAACAAGTGGTAAGTTCAGGATTTGAACACAGGTCCTCTGACTCCCAAACCAATGATTTCTCACTGACCAACCCCCTTTCCCTTCCGTATAACAGCTCATATTTATACTATGCTTGGCAGTATAGAAGGCATTTATAAGATGGCTCCTACAAATGTTATCTCATTTGGAACTCACAACAACCCTGTGAGATAAACATCATAAATTGTATTAGTCTTGATGGACAGAGGACTTGGGACGATGAAGGGTGGGGGCACCCAGGTGGTTAAAGCCTGGGAGTAGGGAGCCCCCAAACCATGAGTGTGTTTCTAGGATTTATTTATTTCCAGCTTTAAAGCTAGGAAGGATCTTGGAGGCAGCTGGTCCAACCCCCTCACTTTACAGACGAAGCCCTGGGAGAAGAAGGGACTTGCCTATGATCACACCGAGTAGTAAGTGGCGAACTTTTTTCACACCCTCCAGAAGCATTCTGCATTCTGCTCGACTATATTCCTCTTGATGGAGGCCTGATAGTAGAATTGGAAAAAGAAGATGCCAGAGGATGAGTCTGGGGACCATGTTGGGAGTAGAGAACAAGTGAGAAAGGGGACTCTAACCCTCGGGACCCTCAAACTCTCTCTCTAGCCTTACCCTGACCTTGAGGGGTTCCGAACTCCAAGCCCAGATTTTAATTTGTTTATTCAGTTTAGTTTTTAGTTTCTTGATGAGAAAACTCTCACTACCAAAGATCAGCAATTAAGGCAATGAATTATAGTTTAAGAGAGGTGGCTAAAGTCCAGAGAGGTAAATGACTTCCTTAAGGTCACACAGCAAGGATGAGGCAGAGGCCAGATGTGACCCTGTGTCATCTTCTCTCCAGAGCCAGCCCTTCCTCTCTCTATGATGCCCCACTGAATCTCTTTCTTGTAAATAAATCCTAAAAACACATTCCTGTAGTCTGGAGTGGGGGTAGATGACAAAAAGAAAGGAAAGTGGGAACAGATGCTAAAGTCAATTATCTAGCAGCAGAAGGAGAAAAGAGGATTGAGGGAATACTGGGAAGGAATTCATCTCCTCTGAGCGTTGGGTTTCCATGAATCACACCTTAGGGCTGTTGGTTTTGCTCACTCAGAAGGCAGGAAGACCTGGGTTCAAATGTGACCTCAGATACTTATTAGCTCTGTGACCCTGTCACTTGATCCTGTTTGCCTCGGTTTCCTTATCTGTAAAAATGAGCTGGGGAAGGAAATGGCAAACTGCTCCACTATCTCTTCCAAGAAAACCCCAAACGGAATCAGAAAGAGTAAAAAAAAAAAATGGAAAATAAGAACCAGAGCTGACCTTGATTATACTCACCTTGAACCTGGAGTTTTCTCCTTTCTGCTACTGAATAAACTTCCCACAAGGCATTGTGCCTCAGGGGTCAAAGAGCAGAGGAAGAGGAAATCTCAGATTTAAAACTAGAAGTGACTTTGGAGATCCTCTAGCCTAATCCTCTCATTTACTGGTAAGGAAACTAAGGCTGAGAAGTCCAATAACTTACCCCAAGTCACCTAGAGAGGGTAAGATTTGAACAGATGATGTAAGACACAGAGAAAATGCCCTGCCTTGTGTGTGAGGACTCCAGGGCAGAATGCCACATGATGGAATGAAAGGCCCTATTGTTCCATACCTGGCAGTGGCTGCTTCTTCCTCCCTTCCCTTGCCTTTAAAACGTGGTCTAGCCAGCAGCTGCTTACAGGGATTGAGAATTCTGGGCTGCCAGGGGAGCTGGGAAGTTCGGACTGTTCCTACATCATCCTGAGAGCACCAGGTTTCTGTGAGCTGCCAGGAGTGGCTGAGCCCACTGCTTCAGAGGTTCCTCCAAACAGCCAATGGGGACTGCCCAAGACCTGGAGCTGTTCAGATCTCTCCTGAGTCATGAGCCACAGTCAGGATTCCTGCTGAGACAGGGAGCTGGAAGGGGAGGCTATGGCCTCAACACCCTCGCCCTGACATCCCCTGGGACCATCCATGATCCAGAGCTGGGCTCCCAAGCACCCAGCTCCTCCTCTGTAGCTCTCCCCATTCCCTTTCCATGACTGACAAATGTAGGTGCTCTGGGAATTTCTGAGGGCAAGCAGGAAGAGGTTTGGAAAGATGACTAGAGATGGATCACTCCATACCAATGTTCAGTTGTGTCAGTTGTGGTCCGAGTCTTCGTGACTCCATTTGGGGCTTTCTTGGCAAAGATATTGGAGTGGTTTGCTATTTCCTTTTCCAGCTCATTTTACAGATGAGGAAACTGGGGCAAACAAGATTAAGTGACTTGCCCACGGTCATACAACTAAGATTCTGGATTGGTTTGCCACTTCTTTCTCCAGCTCATTTGACAGATGAGGAAACTGAGGCAAACAAGATTAAGTGACTTGCCCAGGGTCATACAACTAGGATACTGGAGGGATTTGCCACTTCTTTTCTCCAGCTCATTTGACAGATGAGGAAACTGAGACAAACAGAGTTAAGTGACATGCCCAGGGTTATACAACTAGGATACTGGAGGGATTTGCCACTTCTTTCTCCAGCTCATTTGACAGATGAGGAAACTGAGGCAAACAAGATTAAGTGACTTGCCCAGGGTCATACAACTAGGATACTGGAGGGATTTGCCACTTCTTTTCTCCAACTCATTTGACAGATGAGGAAACTGAGACAAACAGAGTTAAGTGACATGCCCAGGGTTATACAACTAGGATACTGGAGGGGTTTGCCACTTCTTTCTCCAGTTCATTTGACAGATGAGGAAACTGAGGCAAACAAGATTAAGTGACATGCCCAGGGTTATACAACTAGGATACTGGAGGGATTTGCCACTTCTTTTCTCCAGCTCATTTGACAGATGAGGAAACTGAGACAAACAGAGTTAAGTGACATGCCCAGGGTTATACAACTAGGATACTGGAGGGGTTTGCCACTTCTTTCTCCAGTTCATTTGACAGATGAGGAAACTGGGGCAAACAGGGTTAAGTGACTTGCCCAGGGTTATACAACTAGGATACTGGAGGGGTTTGCCACTTCTTTCTCCAGTTCATTTGACAGATGAGGAAACTGGGGCAAACAGGGTTAAGTGACTTGCCCAGGATCACACAGCTAGGGTGTGTCTGAGGCTGGATTTGAAATGGGGTCTTCCTCTTTAACCTTCCTCTATCAGAACTAGATAAATCAAACCAAAAAATAAATAAGAAAGAGGTAAGAGAAGTGAATGAAATATTAGAAAAATTAGTAGATATGTGGGAAAAAAATAGGGACAAAAAGGAATACACCTTCTGAAATGGGGTCTTCCTGACTTCAGGCCCAGCACTGGGTTATCTAGCTGCCTAAGAATCACTCCATACAGGAACATTTAACATTTTCTGTCTATTTTGCTATAGTTAATAAACTATGTAGCTACAGTATGTTGAGTATCTGAGTCCTGTGACCATGGGGAGATTGTGATCAGAGACAGAAAAGCCTAGAATGAGATGAGAGCTCTGAAGTAATCAATTTCATTTTTTAAAAAATATTTGGGTCTAATGAGACATGTAATACCTAGTGGAATTGCATATCAGCTATGGGAGGGGGTTGGGGGAAGGGGAGGGAAATAACATTAATCTTGTAACCATGGAAAAATATTCTAAATTAATTAAATAAAAATTTCCAAAGTAAAAAAATAAAATTATAAATTAAAAATATATTTGGAACTATATTCCATTTCATTCCCTGGATCAGAAATTCCTGATCTTTTTGTGTCATGGACCCCACTGACAGACAGTCTACTGAAGCATAGAATACTTAAAATAAGATACATAAGGAGCAACTAAGTGGCTCAGTGGATAAAGAGCCATGTCTGGAGATAGGAGGTTCTGGGTTCAAATCTGACCTTAAACACTTCCTAGCTTTGTGACCCTGAGCAAGTCACTTAGCCCTCATTGCCTATTTACCACTCTTCTGCCTTAGAACTGATACTTAGGGTTGCTTCTAAAAAGGCAAGGGTTTGTTTTTAATAATGAGATACATAAGATTACAAAAGAAAGGGCAGATGGGTGGCTCAGTGGATTGAGAGCCAGGCCTAAAGACGGGGGTCCTGGGTTCAAATCTGGCCTCAGACACTTCCCAGCTGTGTGACCCTGGGCAAGTCACTTAACCCCCATTGCCTAATCCTTACTGCTCTTCTGCCTTAGATATATATTGATTCTAAGATGGAAGGTAAGGGTTTGGTTTTTTTTAAACCCTTACCTTCCATCCTAGAGTCAATACTGTGTATTGGCTCCAAGGCCAGAAGATGGTAAGGGCTAGGCAATGAGGGTTAAGTGACTTGCCCAGGGTCACACAGCTGGGAAGTGTCTGAGGCCAGATTTGAACCTAGGACCTCCCATCTCAAGGCCTGACTCTCAATCCACTGAGCCACCCAGCTGCCCCCTAAGGTAAGGGTATTTAAAAAGATTACAAAAGAAAATTAAATTCTATTAAAATAAACCACATTCATTTTTTCATTCAGAAATCACAGATTAAGAATCTTGTCCTATTAACATGGCAAGATGTTTTACATGATTTCACATGTAAAATCGATATCAAATTTTTTGCCTTCGAAAGGAGGGAGGAGGGACGGGATGGGACGGAGGGAGAGGATTTGGAATTCAACATTTTAAAAAATTCATGTTTAGAAATGTAACTGGGAACTACATAACCAAATAAATAAAAGATACTTAACAAGAAGAAGAATCCCTGCCCTGCATCATTCCAAATCTGGCCCCAAAGGCTCTGAACAAGTGCTTGGCACTGGGGAGCAGCTTCAGCATTTGCAGGCTGGGTGTTGATATACTGTAATACCTATTTCTGACTTGGGTGAAGGAAGGAAAGAGGGGTGACCACACGGACAGAATGGGAGCCTCTACAGGCAGAAATAAGGACTGAGCTGAGAGGGCATTTGAGCATCTGCTGTCAGCTAACATTTTCAAGGTTACAGTGTAAACATTGGGAACAAATAGTTTCTAAGTAGTTCATTCTCCTTTCCTGCCAGGAGCCAACCATCCATTGCTTTATCATCTGTGTTCATGAGAGGGTTCCCAAACTCTACTCACGATCACCCTTTAAATAGGCTCTGCAGAGGTCCTGAGTTCCAATCTGGCCTCAGATACTTTTTAACTGTGTGACCCTGGGCAAGTCCCTTAACCCCCATTGCCTAACCCTAACGGCTCTTCCACCTTGGAACTGATACACAGTATTGATTCTAAGACAGAAGGTGAGGGTTTTGAATGTTTAAATGTATACATGAATGAATGAATGAATGAATGAATGAATGAATGAATGAATGAATGAATGAATGGGCTTTGCAGATCCAAAGACCTAAAAGGTGTAGAAAATGTACCTTTTTTGTTTTGAGGAAAATCTGATTCTCAAATTTGCCTCTATCCACTGTGCCTACTATTAATCCCCTGGACCTCTAGACCAGCATGAGAACCATAAAAGCTGAACAGTCCCCCAGAGGTGGGTCCTCCCTGCTGCCCCTACTAAACATGAGGGCCCTCAGAGGCTAACAGAAG
Source organism: Monodelphis domestica (assembly GCF_027887165.1). Lineage (NCBI taxonomy): Eukaryota > Metazoa > Chordata > Mammalia > Didelphimorphia > Didelphidae > Monodelphis > Monodelphis domestica. Next base: position 512,162,285 of record NC_077228.1, on the reverse strand, counting down.
AGATCCCATCACTGGCCAGGTTGTCCACTGGACACAAGTTCATGAGATTCCAACCCCAGCTGGGAAAGAAAGGAGAGAAGTACATAGAAGCCTCCCTCCTAGACCACACCACAGGGTGTGACTTAATGAAAACAGCACCAGCTCTAGACTCTCAGGACCTGAGTTCAAATCCTACCTCTGAACTTCTTCAGCCTCGGTTTTCTCCTCTGCAAAATGAGGGTGTTGGCCTTGGAGGTCCCTTCTAGTTCTGTGATCCTACAATTTATATGCCCTGGTCTAAGTTAAGGAAGATAGTTCTAATCCAGGGAACACTCTGAGATGAGGAAAAGCACAAAGGATAAAACTTAGATGTAGAGATGAAGACCTCTAGACCCATAGCCCAGGTATCCCATCTTTCTGCCTATTGTATAGGGGTGCCAACTAAGGACCTGGTAAATATTTAACAACCATCTCAGAGAGGGGAAATGTACCCATGATAATCTTTTAAGTTTAAACTGCATTATTTACATTTTCTCCTTCACTTTCTTAAGTTCATACTATCAATAAAACAATGAATCAGACTCATTTGTAGTGTTTTTTTATTTCCAAGGTACAAATACTCACATTGAAATTTTAACAATCAGCTTTCATGAGAGCTGACTCTAATAAACTACTGGTAATAGCTCACATTTATATGACCTGTTAAGGTTAACAAAGCTCTTTCCTTGGGGGCAGCTGGGTAGCTCAGTAGCTCAGTGGACTGAGAGCCAGGCCTAGAGATGGGAGGTCCTGGGTTCAAATGTGGCCTCAGACACTTCCCAGCTGTGTGACCCTGGGCAAGTCACTTGACCCCCATTGCCTAGCCCTTACCACTCTTCTGCCTTGGAGCCAATAAACAGTATTGATTCCAAGATGGAAGTGTGAACCTTAAAAAATTCTAAGACCCTACTTCGTAAGATTTGGTTAAGACCATTCCCCATTTTAAACAATGAAGGAACTTAGATCAGGAATGTGAGATCTCTACTCCACCCCTACTTAAGCATGCTTTAGGGGAAGAAATTCCTTGCTGAACAATGAAAAATACTTAAACGATTATTTATAGTAAGGCAAAAGTTCTTTAGCAGTGCCTATTTTTAGATCTAATACAAAAGGGTGCTAAGTACCTATAAAGGTCAGGCAACTTGTGAATTTACAAGGAGCAAAGAGGTGAGAACTTAGAGGTTTTTTCAGGTGTGAACTTTATCAAAAGTTCAAGTCTGGGGGCAGCTGTGTAGCTCAGTGGATTGAGAGCCAGGCCTAGAGATGGGAGGTCCTAGGTACAAATCTGGCCTCAGACACTTCCCAGCTGTGTGACCCTGGGCAAGTCACTTTACCCCCATTGCCTACCCTTACCACTCTTCTGCCTTGGAGCCAATACACAGTATTGACTCCAAGATGGAAGGTAAGGGTTTAAAAAAACAAAAGTTCAAGTCTACTTAGGTGTGAATTAAGAATGGTCTGTCCTTTGGAAAATGTCTGTTGTGATTGGTAGATGTGAGAACTTGGGGGAGGTGACATAGGAGAAAATTCCCTTTAAAAGGAGATGAAAAGCTGAGAGAAGGAACTGTCTCAGAAGAACTCTCTCTGGAGAGATTCAGCTGGGAAAAGCTAAATTGGAGGAGGCACCTGGCCAAAGCTGCCTTGAAGGACTTGATGGCTGAACTTGATTGAGCTAGCTGAAGCTGAACTGGTGTCTCTCTGAACACTAGAATCTTGCTTGGGACAAATCTTGTGGTGAGTGTAAAAAGACTGACTGATCTCTCTCTTAAAGGCTTAAAAACTTAGGCTGGCCTAGGCTGGCCTATCTCTTTTCTCATTGTTTCCTCTTACTCTCTCTCTTTCATTAATTCCTCATTTGTATTAATTAAAATCTCTATAAAACCCAGCTGACTTGGGTATATTTAATATTTGGGAATTTTTCCCTGGTGACCACCTTATATTTGATTTAAAACGAGACACTGTCTTGAAACCATATTTTCTGCAGTCACAATTTAAGCCAACCACTCTTTTATCTGTAACAGTTTATGAAATGAACTATTTTAATCATCACAGAAGGTAAGGGTTAAAAAAAAAAAAGCTCTTTCCTCATACAACCAGGTGAGCTAATAAGATAAGATTTACTGTCCCCATTTTACTGAGGAAAAAACTGAGGTTCAGAGAAAACCCATTATCACCCAGCTAGCAAACAATGGAGCCAGGACTAGAACCAAAATCTTTTGAATAAGAGTCTGTGTTTATAGAGCACTTTAAGGTTTGTTTAGAAAGCTTTTTCCTTGGGGGGCAGCTAGGTGGCTCAATAGATGGAGAGCTGGGAAGTCCTGGGTTCAAATCCGGCCTCAGACACCTCCTAGCTGGGCAAGTCACTTGACCCCCATTGCCTAGCCCTTACCATTCTTCTGCTTTAGAACCAATACATAGTATTGATTCCAAGATGGAAAGTAAGGGTGAAAGGAAGGAAGGAAGGAAGGAAGGAAGGAAGGAAGGAAGGAAGGAAGGAAGGAAGGAAGGAAGGAAGGAAGGAAGGAAGGAAGGAAGGAAGGAAGGAAGGAAGGAAGGAAGGAAGGAAGGAAGGAAGGAAGGAAGGAAGAGTTTAAAAAAAAGTTTTTTCCTCATAGTAACCCTGTGAGGCATGTAGTGAGACTATTATATGTGTATAAAGAATGTTACTTCCTTATTCAATAAACTCCAATGGCTCCCTATTGCCTCCAGGATCAAATGAAAAAATCCTCTCCTTGTTTTTTAAAGTCTCTCCCAACCTAGTCCCTTCCTACGTTTCCAGTCTTCTTACACCTTACCTTCTTCATATACTCTGAAAACCAGCAATACTGACCTCTTTGCTGTTCCTTACACATGAAATTCCCATCTCGACTCCAGGCATTTTTGCTGCCTGTCCCCCATGCCTAGAATGATGTTCCTCCTCATCTCACCTCCTGGCTTCTTGACTTCCTTCAATTCTAAACAAGAAATCATTCCCCTTTCTCCTTAATCTTAGTGTCTTCCCTCTGACTTTTTTGTTTGGTCATTTTCAGCCCTGTCCAATTCTTCCTGACCCCATTTGGAGTTTTCATGGCAAAGATCCTGGAGTGGTTTGCCATTTCCTTCTCCAGCTTATTTGACAGATGAGGAAAATGAGGCATATAGGTTTAAATGACTTGCCCAGGGTTTGAGATTAGCCCCAATTTACTCTGTATATTTTATGGTACATAGTTGTTTGCATGTTGTCTCTCCCATTACACTGTGAGATCCTTGGAAACAGGGACTAGACTGTTTGGTTTTTTGTTGTTGGTGAGTTGTTTGGTTTGTTTGTTGTTGGTTTTGGTTTTTTTTGGGGGGGGGGAAATCCTGAGTGTGTATCTATCCCAGAGCTTAGCTTAGCAAAGTGCCTAGCACATAATAAGCATTCAATAAATGTTAGTTTAACCTTGATAGTCTAGCCGTTGCCACTTTTCTGTCTTAGAATTGATATTAAACATCAGTGTATCTTTAGTTTTATTTGGGGGTTTTGGTGTGCTCTTACAACAATGACACAATATGGAAATCTATTTTACACAACAATAAAAAGGGGAAAATGGAAAAAAGAATTGATATTAGTTCAGAAAGGGGAAAAAAGACAGAGAAGGTTGATAATAAAAATAAATAAATGTTAGTTGATTAAATGACTGGTTGACCCAGTAGAATTGTAACTTTGATAAGTTATCATAAAAACATCTCCAACCTAAACTATTTTAACAAGTTGTGGATGCTGAAAAATAGAAAATAGATAAAAGAACAGACATCAGCACAGACTACCACCATTTCCTAAGGAAATTTTAACAAATATAAATCAATCATCATAACCAGAAGGCCCAAAAAATTTATTTCAGTCAGAAAATGCTTGATCTTCAACTGTCAAAGACTTAGCCAATCTCAGCAATGCAATGATCCAGGACAATTCTGAAGGACTTATGACAAAGAACGCTCTCCACCTCCAGAGAAAGAACTGTTGGAGTTGGAATGCAGATCAAAGCATGTGATTTTTAACTTTAGTTTATTTGGGTTTTTATTTGGGGGTTTTGGTTTTATATGAGTTTTCTCTTACAACAAGGAACAATATGGAAATATGCTTTGCATAATAATACATGTATAACCCTGATCAAACTGCTTGCCATCTTGGGGGGGTGGGGGGAGAGGAAGGGAGGGAGACAATTTGAACCTTATAACTTCAGAAAACAGATGTGTAAAATTGTTACATGTAATTGGGAAAATAAAAAAAATTTTTAAATAAAGTAACTCTAGATAATATAAAAAAAGAAGAAAATGCTTGATCTCCTTGACTAGCAGAGTAAGGCATCCAAGAAGAATGCCAGTTTCAAATAAAAATTAATTAGACAAATCTTAAAGAGAATGATCGTTTTAAAAAATCATGAACAGTGTTGTCTCATAAAAAAAAAAGATAGAAATAAAGTGGGGGGGGGAGTGTACCAAAGGCATGACAGGAGATCCAACTAGGCAAAACCATCCTGAAAGTATTTAAGAATGAACATAGAAGGTAGATCCCAGATTTAGAGCTGAAAGAGTGTTTTTATGGTATATTTACTAGATCAGAAGTAAAATGGGAAAGATTTGCAAACATTCAGGGAATTATAAAAACTTTTCTAGAATTGGTTCTTCTCCATCAATGAAAGTAGAATTTCTACATTGGGACTTTACATCACAATCCCTAATGTGCTTTATAAGGAAGTAGAAATGGCCATAAGGAGAACAGAAATTGAAAGAACCACGATATTAGACTATCCTAAGAGCCTCCTTAGAGGCAGTTAGGTGGATGAAGGCTCTGGGCCTTCAGTCAGGGAGGCTTGAGTTCAAATCTGTCCTCAGACACACACACAAGCTGTGTGACCCTGAGGTAGTCACTTATCCTCTCTGTGCCTCAGTTTTGTCAACTGTAAAATGGGGCAAATAATAGCACCAACCTCCCCACAATGTTGTGAAGACCAAATGAGACAATGTTTGTAAAGCACTTAGTGCATTGCCTGGCACACACTAGATACTTAATAAGTGGTTGGTTCCTTCCTTTTAGATGAGGTTTGTCTGCTGAAAATGACAACACTGGGGTGGTAACGAGGCACTGATTTTCAACTTACCTTAAAAAAGAAGAAAAGCTTGGGGGTGTCCGTCCTTTAATATTTAATAATAATGAATAATTTAACAAAATAATAAAATGCAATATGTCCTTTAATATTACCCCCAAAAGAAGGCTATTAATATTACTTTAATGCTACCCAAAAAAAAGGAGACTAAGGGGATATTAATAACTTCCAACCCATCTGCTTACTTTCTCATCTTTATAAAATTATTATGAGAATAATCGACATATGCTCTGAGGACATCTTTGATGAAGGTTTGAGAAGGAAACAGGAAGGTTTTTTACAAACATTATTTTAGAGCAAATGACATCGCTACTGTAATGTATAGAGAAGACAAAATCCTACTGTGTTTACTGTTTGTTGACTGTGAAAAAGCATGACTTTGGCAGAAAAGAATATCAAAGTCTCCTTAAAAGGAATCCCTCTTGGGGTAGCTAGGTGGCTTAGTGGATAGAAAGCCAACTCTGGGGACAGGAGGTGCTGGATTCAAATCTGACCAAGATGCTTCCTAGCTGTGTGATCCTGGACAAGTCACTTGACCCCCATTGCCTAGCCCTTACCGCTCTTCCGCCCTGGAACCAATACACAGTATTGACTCCAAGATGAAAGGTAAGGCTTTAAACATAATAAATATAATAAAACAAAGTCTTGTCTTTAAATAATAATCATATTAATAGTATTCTTCTCATTGCTCACTTTCTTTTCTGCTCCTTTATCTTTCTTTCTTTTTTTAAACCCTCACCTTCTGTCTTGGAGTCAATACTGTGTATTGGCTCCAAGGCAGAAGAGTGGAAGAGTGGTAAGGGCTAGGAAATGGGGGTTAAGTGACTTGCCCAGGGTCACCCAGCTGCGAAGTGTCTGAGGTCAGATTTGAACCCAGGACCTCCCATCTCTAGGTCTGACTCTCCCTTTATCTTTCTGATGATATCTTCTCTGCCACTTTTCCTATATAATTTGTTTTTGGTTAAGATTCTACAGTCAATTTACTGCCACCATGTTCCTTTTCATTGGCCTGGAATGTTCATTCTTTGGAAACTGTGGCATTCTCAAACACATAGTATCAGGAGAAGAATTTTTGTATGTATATATACAGACATGCCCTAACATATATATATAATATTACATATGTGTATATTGCATCATATAATGTGTTGTTATATTAATAAATGTGTCATGTCATTATATAATAGCTATATAACTGTGATGTTATGGTATGTGATTATATCATACATGTTGTTGTATGTAATGTGTGTGTTTCTGTACACATATAGAATATAGAGTATATTTTCTGTGTATATATAAAATACAGAATAAGATCTATATTGGCCATTTTCTCTTTCCCCTCGAACAAAGTCTCCTGAGGACAGGGAATCGCTTTTCTTCTGCTGTGCAGTGCCTGGTGCCACAAATGCTTGTAGACCGACTGATGGATTGATTGCCAATATTAACTTGTGAGCCAGTCCAAGGTTGGGAATCTCTGTGTCTGGGAAGGACCAGCTAGAGCACCTCCCACCCCCGGGCTTCCCACAGCAAACACTCCCCAATGGGCATCAAGGACTCCAGTCTGACACTCCCACAATGAGGGAAGAGCAGGGACCCTTGGGGGCTCCCTTGGTCAGCCAAGGGTCCTCCCCAGCCTCCAGCCCATTCCCCATCACAAGCTTCTCTCCCCAAACCAGTTACAGGAAAGCCAGGAAGCAGATGCCCTGGGAGCCTGCAACGGAGCCTTCCCGGACTGCTCTCCTCCCCCTGGAGTCAAAGAGCCCAGCCAGCCAGCGGCAGCATTCATAGGGGCTCCCCGCCTTCCTGCCCTTGGGCTCCAGACTCTTATCTCATTCTGGCCACTGCCCCGCTGCGCGATGATAAGCAAGTCGCCCAATTTGTCTGGGCTTCACTGTTCCTTCTGTAAAATGGGGAGAATAATTCCTCCTCCTTCCCTTAGGGAGCAATGGAGGCTATAAGACAGATAACTTGAGGACTCAGGCAGAAAGGACCCTAAAAGTTATCTAACTTACCCATTTTACCAAAGTCTAAACGGATCTAGAGAACACTTAGCTCATTAACAGCTGACAGTAAACCATAAACGAGCTTTATTGTTTGCAAACATATTGCATTCTCCTTTCACTCTGACAGGGGAAGGGGTAGTTGGGTGGCACAAAGCATAGAGCACCAGACCTCAAGGTGGGAGGGCTTGAGTTCAAATCTTACCTAAGACACTTCTCCTAGCTATGTGATCCTGGGCAAGTCCTTTAACCCCAATTGCTTAACCTTCTGTCTTAGATTTCTTACTAGGTCAGAAGAGAAAGATTGTTGTTTTGCTTTGTTTTCAAAGCAATGGGAAAGGGCAGCTGGGTGGCTCAGTGGATTGAGAACCAGGTCTAGAGACAGGAGATCCTGGGTTCAAATCTGGCCTCAGACACTTCCTAGCTGTGTGACCCTGGCCAACCTCCATTGCCTAGTCCTTACCTTAACCCTAAGCCAATACACAGTATTGATGCTAAGACGGAAGGTCTGGAAATGGGTCCAGCCTTCACTCTGATTCCTTCTGCAGAGAACAGGGAGCTGGGGGGGGGGGGGGGGGGGGGATGGTTTCCTAATAATAATCCCCCGCTAGTACAGGGCTTTATTCTTTGCAAAGGGCTTTCTCACATACATTATCTTTTTTGATCTTCATAATAAGATCAAAGGGATCTTTTGCAAAGGGATATTTTGTTTTTTATTTTTAAATAAATAAAGGCAGTGGGAGATAGGTGCTATTATTATGCCCACTGTACAGCTAAAGAAAGTTCACTGACTTGCCCTGGGTCACACAACCAGGAAACTGTCTGTGCTACATCAGGATTTGAATCCAGATCCCCGAATCCAGTTCTCTATCTACACCATCATTTATATGTAACCAAAGAACTACAGATCTCACTCAAATTTCAGCATAATTTGGAGAGGAGCTGAACTGGAGCTTTCCTTTTTACTGTCTAAGAACTATTATTATTAATCCATCTCATTTGGTTGTAAGGATCAAATGGAATAATGACAGAAATAGCCCAGAGATATATTTATTATTATTATTGATACTATTAGGAATTGGGGTCAGATTGTGATTTCTGATTGTATTGGTGCATGGAACTCCCAAGGAAGAAACAACTCCCAGTCAAAACTCTACTTATGGAGTCAGCTGGGTGGCTCAGTGAATTGAGAGCCTTAAGGTCTTGTGTTCAGATTCAACCTCAGACACTTCCTAACTGTGTGACCATGAGCAAGTCGCTTAACCCCTGCTGCCCACCACTCATGCCTTGCAACCAATATTCAGTATTCGTTCTGAAATAGAAGATAAGGGGTTAAAAAAAACCTCTACCTAGGCAGATCAGCAGCTATTCTAAAACTTAAGCATCTTAGAGAGTTGCCCCGGGCACTGAGAGATTGAATGAACTGATCAGTCAATATCAGAGGTAGGATTTGAACCTAAGTCTCTGACTGCAAAGCTGACTCTCCAGCCACCACATCCCAAAGCCACTCTAGCATTGTTCTTGTTATTGTAACAGACAGAAAAGAAGAAAAGCGAACCCTGCGAGCCTTCCATTCCCAGATGGACCATTCATTGGCTCGCTTTGTTCCTGAGGATTCTGGCTTCAAATCCAAACATGGGGATTTTTAAATGACAAAAACCAGAAAGTGGAGAGGAAGGATTGGATGTGGGAAAGCAAGAGATGGAAGAAAGTGAATGTGATTGCTCTGGAGATCAAAGAGATCAAACTGGGAGCCAAGAAGGGGCAGCCCAGGACTGATTACTACAAAGAAGGCTGCTCTCCACCTCCAGAGAAAGCTGCTGGAGAAGGAATGCAGATGAAAACATGGGGTTTTTCACTTGTTTATTTGGGTTTCTGATTTGGGGTTTGGGTTTTGCAAGATCATTCACTTCCAAAAATGAATAATAAGGAAATATGTTTTGTGTGATAATATGTATATAATGCAGAAAAATAAAAATTTTAATTTAAAAATATTTTACAAATTAAAATAAAATAATAAATAAATGAAAGAAAATTTAATTTAATTTAATTTAAAATTTTAAAAAGAAGGGCAGCCCTCAAATTCCAGCTCCGAGCCCTACCTTCCTGTGTGACCCTGGGCAAGTCAATCTCCCACTCTGGTGTTAATGGAGGTAATTGTTCTAGGTGCACCCTAAGGTCCCTCCTATCTGTAAATCCTACGGATGTGCCCTAAAAATAGGAAGCACTGCTGTGTGGTGGGAGCCTTCCCTGACTCCCCAGTTCCTTCTCTAGCCCAACTAGCCCTAGGGATGGGGTTGTGGCTCCCTCTGTGGGCCAGTCTGGGTCCTGCAAGAGGCAAACTTGGGGGAAGAGGATGTTGGGGGGGGCGGTTGAGGGAGACTGTTTCTAGGCTAAAGTGAGAAAGGAGGAAGCTGCAGCCAGCTCCCCCTCCTCCTCTCCCTGTTCCTCCTTCTCAGCAGCCCTGGGTTTCTGCGTCTGGGGGGAGGAGCTGACCAGTTGGGGGAAGGGGGAGCCCCTGCCTGATCAGAGGGTCTGGAAATGGGTCCAGCCTTCACTCTGATTCCTTCTGCAGAGAACAGGGAGCTGGGGGGGGGGGGATGGTTTCCTAATAATAATCCCCCGCTAGTACAGGGCTTTATTCTTTGCAAAGGGCTTTCTCACATACATTATCTTTTTTGATCTTCATAATAACCCAGGGAGTGAGGGGGAGGAGGGAAGGGATTAGAAAGCCTGAGGTCGACAGCTGGGTAGCTCATCAGGTTAGAGCCCCAGGTACTCCCTAGAAATCCATTGTTCTGGTCTCTGCTGAGTTGGGGGAGCTGCTGCTCGATCCTGGCCCTTTCCTGTCTTTGGCCTCAGTTTCCTCCTCTGTAAAATGAGGGAACTGGACTGTCTGATCTCTGACTAATCTATGCTCTAAAGCCTTTCCCAGTTCTAACATTCTGTAAGACCCCTTCTTGCTCTCAGATCTCTTTCCAATCTGACATTCTATGTCGGGAACCCCCCCTCCACCCCCAGAGGTCCTGCTCACTCATATAATCTATGGTCTTTTTTTTTTTTTACCCTCACCTTCTGTCTCAGAATCCGTGCTACGTATTGGTTCCAAGGCAGAACAGTAGTAAGGGCTAGGCAATGGGGGTTAAGTGACTTGCACAAAACTAGGAAGTGTCTGAGGTTAGATTTGAACTCAGGTCCTCCCAATTCTAGGTTTGATTCTCTATCCACTGAGCCTAAATGGATTACATTATTGCATGAGCACCATGGGGGAAAAAATGTAAACCCTTATCTTCTATCTTAGAATCAGTACTAAATATTGGTTCTAAGGCAGAAGAGTGGTAAGGGCTAGGCAATGGAGGGGGGGAGTGACTTACCCAGGGTCACCCAGCTAGGGAGTGTCTGAGGCCAGATTTGAACCCAGAACCTCCCGTCTCTAGGCCTGGCCTGGCTCTCAAGCTACCTAGCTGTCCCCTCTCAATTCTGACACTATCCTCTCTGGTGCCTCTGAGTTCTGCTATTCTCTATGTCTAAGCTCTCTCCAAGTTCTAGAACGCTTTGTTCTAGGCTCCGATATTCTGTCCTCAGCCCTCTTCCGACTTTGCCATTCCATCGTGCTGGGATTCTAATTAAGTTCCAGAAATGGGTTCAAGGCCAGTCAGCCCCACAGGCCAAAGGAAAAGTTGTCTTCTGCCCACAGACCAGCCTCCTGGCAAACCCTCGCCGTCAGTGTGTGTCCCGCCACCTACTTAAAGGACAACTCGGAACCCTGACTGGTAACACAGTCAGCCTAGCCTTGTGCCCTGCCACAGGGCTGTGACAGGCACTTGAGTGGGCAGCAAGGGGGGATGGGGAGGATTGGGAAAAGGACACAGCTCAGGTCTCACCCCCCAGGTGCCCCATTGGGGCAGAACCTGAGGATGGTGCCGGGCATCTTCCCAGAGGAAGGCGAGAGCCAGGGCTGAGCTAAGAAGGAACTCAGCACAGTGTATCAGTGGAAAGAATGCTAGACAGCAGTCAGGAAGACCCGAGTTCAGATCTGGCTGTGTGATTATTAGCTGTGTGATCATGACTGAGTCGCTTACCCTCTCTGAGCTTCCATTTCCCCTTCTATAAAACGGAGAGCAGTTTTAGACCAGCTGGTCTCCGGGATCTTTCTCAGCTTCAAATCTAGGTTGCTTTGAAGCAGGATGTTTAGTCGCTTCCTATTTTTTTTAATTATTTTTGCTAACGAGATGTTAAATCCAGCTCATATCGACTTATCAAATTGGTCTACTCACTTGAACTTACACCGGGTCCGCCATCTCCCATCTCTGCGCCTTTTTCCTGGCTGTGCCAGATGCCTGAACTGTCCTCCCTCTTCACCTCCACCTCCTGGCTTCCCTTCCAGACTCGGCTCAGATCTCCCCTTCAATGGGAGACATTTCCCAATCCCTCCCACCACCACCCCTCCGCCCCCCCCCCCCCCGCTCCTCCCATTTACACCAAACCATCTAATATGTACAGTTCTCGGTATTTTGTCTCCCCAGTAGAAAGTGAGCTACCTGGGGGAAGGGACTCTCCAGGCTTTTCCCTTGCTTTGTATCCCCAGGACTTACAACAGTGCCTGGCACATTGTAGTCATTTTATTCAAATGTCTTTGGCTGCCTCCTATGTGCCAGGCATTTTGCTGGTTGCTCGATGTCCCATTTTTGTCTCTCTATAGAGTGTCCCCCAGTTTTAAAGGCTGAATAAGCTCCTGTTAACACTTAAAAACTAGCTGCACTGAGACTTTGGGGACTCTAAAATAAAAGCAGTTCCTGTTCTCAAGATCACAGTCTACACAAATACACCTTTAGCTAGTGGAAAGTATCTGAGATCACATTTGAACTCAGGACCTCCCAGGCTCCAGACTTGGCTCTCAATCCACTGAGCCACCCAGCTGTCCCCTTGTCTCAGTCTTTACCAAACAGTATGTGAGCTCCTCAAGGGGCTGCCTTTTCGCTTGCCTTTCTCTATATCTCCAGTGCTCAGCTTTCTACTAGCTAAAGTTATACAGGTACCCTCTAAATTTCAGCACCCTGGGGAAAAGCCCAGATCACCCTACCCTAGTTGTAACTCTGAACCCATGAAAAGTGTGCTAGTAATAAAGAGGGGCAAAGATGACTGCCTAATGCCCATGGTCAGGACTTGGGTCCCAGTCACCCACCCTTTTTTCCCAGAGCTCAGAAGGTGATGTCCTTTTCTTTGTGAAGTGGGGAGAGGGAGGGGTACAGATATATGAAGCCATGTTTTCTTTTTCTCACTCCCCCACCCCCAGCCTGCCTTCCTGACCCCCAGGAGGTAGCTCAGGTCAGAGAAGGAGGAGGCAGCCACCCACACAATTTCCAGGGAAGGGAACAGCTGCCAAGGTCTAGGTGACAGAGGAGAAGGGAAGGGAAAAGGGAGGGAGGCACAGTGAATGGAGAAGGAGGGGATAGACACAGAAGGGAGCCTGAAGAGGGAGAGAATAAGGCTCAGAGGCAATGACAGGCAGGAGAGCAGAAACTGAAGCAGGGGGCGGTAAGGGGGAGTAGGTCTGGGAAAGCATCCCAGCAGGGAAGACTTTGACCTGTCTCTGAGTCAGACACTCACCACCCAGAGAAACACAAGGACACATTATATGTATGAACAAATCAGCCTGAGCAGAAAGGAGAGCACTTCTCACAGCCCAGCCCAGCCAAACACCCCAGAAGATGCTCCTTTACCATTCCTCAAAGCCAATGCGGAGCAGGAACCAAGGGGAGGCAAAGTGGACAGCACCCCAGGGTGCAAGCCTGAGGCAGGACCGAAGTGAGGAGGTGGAAGAATGAGGAGGGAGAAGACACTCAGCAAAAGAACAAATTCTGAAAGCCAGGAAATTCTGCTCTCCGTGGCATGGGGCTACCTAGTTTGGGAGAAGTCAAAGCACATGGGTTCCAGTGGGCAGGAACACATGGCAAGTGAAATTTCCCAGGCTCGCCTCTAACTCCAGGGTCTCGCCCTGGCTCTCAGGTGTGGCAGCTGTGCCCTTCATGCCTGGCATGAATTTGCATCGACACTCACAGAAACATTCGCAAAGGCAGAAATCTGCATGGGTGTGCTCGCGCACGTCAGTGAACACAAATCTAAAGGCGAGGGACTTATTGGACCGCATACCCTGTGTCTCTCCTGCTCCTCCACTCTCCTCCCAAGGTCCATCTTGTCGACAGACCGAAGGCTGGCAAGCCAACGTCACTCTCACAAGGAATGCTTCAGGACTGGCTGCCATCTGGTCACACAGGGATGACAGGTCTCGGTTTGCCCAGTATGAAGCAGGGGACAACGGATAATCACCATTCTGGATCAGGAATGGGCACAGCCTCTGAGCACAGTCATGTCCTGGGGACAGGGCATGGTGTCAGGTCACAGTTAGTCAGTCAACACTCAAAAAATATTTAGGAAGTTTCCCCTAAGTGCCAGGCACTGTGCTAAGTGCTGGAAAGACAGAGAAAGGCAAGCAAAAACACAGCCCCTCAAGAATCGTATGTTAATGGAGGAGATGACATGCAAATTATTATGAACTTAAAAGATATAGACATGGGGGCAGCTGGGTGGTTCGGTGGAAAGAGAGCCAGGCCTAGAGACAGGAAGTCCTGGGTTCAAATCTGGCCTCAGACACTCCCTAGCTGTGTGACCCTGGGCAAGTCACTTAACCCTCATTGCCTAGCCCTTACCACTCTTCTGCCTTAGAGCCAATATTTAGTACTGATTCTAAGATGGAAGATAAGGGTTTAAATTTTTTTCCCCATGGTGCTCATGCAATAATGTAATCCATTTAGGCTCAGTGGATAGAGAATCAAACCTAGAATTGGGAGGACCTGGGTTCAAATCTAACCTCAGACACTTCCCAGTTTTGTGCAAGTCACTTAACCCCCATTGCCTAGCCCTTACCACTTTTCTGCCTTGGAACCAGTACACAGTATTGATTTTAAGATAGAAGGTGGGGGTTTAAAAATATATCGACACTGTAAATAGAAGGTAATCTCTGAGTTAGGCACTGAATCGCTGAGCCTCGCCTCTGCATTATCCCGAGGAGTTTGGGAATCATTAGCTTTGCCCCTGGGACATAGGCTCTCTTATAAGCTGCCTCTTTCTCTAGCAAAAAGACTAGAGTCCGGACATCTAGTTGGTATGGTAGGTAGAGTCCTGGTCTGGAGTCAGGAGGACCTGGGTCCAAATCTAGTTTCAGACTCTTCCTAACTGTGTGACTCTGGGCAAGTCACTTAACTACCTGTAAAAATGAGCTGGAGAAGCAAATGGCAAACCACTCCAGTATCTCTGTCAAGAAAACCCCAAATGGGGTCACGAAGAGTCAGACACAACTGAAAATAATTCAACAATAACCAACTGTGTCTCCAGCCTCCCTGTAAGGGAAAGGGCTCTTACTTTTGCTTTTCTGTTCCAAAGCCACAAGTGAGTCAGCTTTGACCTACTAGAAAGAGAGCTTGCTTCAGAACGGCCAGGATGCCGGTCCTGTCTCCCAATCCAGGGGCTCTGGGACCTTAGGCAACTCTCTCTGAAGACTGGAAGCTAGAGAGGAGTTGCTGGGCTGCGCTGGTTAAAGAATGGATCCCCAACAAGGAGCTCACAGGACCAGACGATGGAGTCACTTGCCAGGTCTCCCTCTGAAAGGGCAGTGTTGGACCAGCTAGCCTCTGGGTCCCTTCCTGCTCTAGACCTGTGCTCCTCAGAGGCACTGGATAAATCTTGACCAACCTGAAGTCCATATCTGTTTATTAAGACTAACAATCATCAGGTCTGTTGACAGAGTGAGAAGAAACCAACAAACCAGCCTGACTGGATAAGCTCAGAGGTTGGGACATTCTGATGGGGAGAGAAGTGAGACAAAAAACTGGTTTTGGAGGGAAGTCGCTGTCAGATCCTGGACGTGCCTCCTTGAATAAACAGGATGGTACAGTGGAAATATCAGCGTCGGGGCCTGGGTTCAAACCCTACCTCTGGTCAAGTAATTTAATTTCTCTAGGTTTCTGGGGTTTTTTCCATCTTTAAAATGAAGAGATTGAATTAGATGTCCTCCGAGGTTCTCTAAATCTAACATCCTCTGACATCTTTGGGTCTCAGCTTCCTGATCTTTAAAATGAGAGGGGCTGGAGGGGAAGCCAAGTGGCTCAGTAAATAGAGAGCCAGGCAGAGAGATGGTAGGTCCTGGGTTCAAACCTGGCCCCAAGCAAGTCACTTAGCCCCAATTGCCTAACCCTTACCACTCTTCTGTCATGAAACTAAAACTCTGTATTGATTCTAAGATGGAAGGCAGGGGGGGGGAGGTTGTTGTTCTTTGTTTTGCAATGAGGAAGTTGGATTAGATGGTTCTAGGTCCCATCCAGCTCTGTGGCCCTGGGAAAGTATAATTACAGTATGTATTTCTCAAACCTAGCTGGGCATGGCCCTTCCTAGACACGGAGGTCTGAACAGAGTGATTGCCAGGGAAACAACAACCTTGGGTGTCTGTGAGCTCATTTAAAGGCAGTCAGATCTGTATCCTGATGCAAGAGGAGGAGGCAATGGTGGGGAAGCTGATGCTGAGATAGGAAGAAATGTTATTGAGAGGAGGGCCGTCTCATGGCAACCGTCCCCTATGCAGAGGAACATCAGCTCACCTGGACCACAGGGTGGGCACCAGGGTTTGTAGACAGTGACCAAGACCTAAGTCATGGGGGCAGAAGCTAAGGGTGGGGAAATGGGGGAAAGTGATTACAGGGAACAGACAGGAAGGAACCCAGCACAGTTTGGCTGCTTATAGACTTTGGAGAAAGAAAAGATGGCTCCAGAAGATGAGGGGTTCTTTTCCATCCCACCTTTGAGTCAATGACATTCCAGCTTACTTTGGTACCCACTCTAGTACCCTTTTCCCCCCTTGAAATAATAGCACATACCAGACAGCTCCTAGCCTACTATTCCTTCCCTAGTGAGCTACAAAGAACCTCAGAAACCATTCAGTCCAATTCCTTCATTTTATAGATGAGGAAACTGAGACCTAGAAATACAGGATCACAGATTAAGAAATGGAAGGAACCTCAAAAGTCATCTAGTCCAATCCTGTTGTTTTACAGAAGAAGGAACTGAGGCCCAGAGAGGTAAAGATGACTTGACTTAAGTTCACACAAGAAGTGGTGGGATTTGAACCTCAGTCTTATTAATGTAAACATTGTTCTTGCTAGGGTCCTGAACCCCCAGCAGAGTAGATCATTTAGGAACTGTCCTATTGTTCCTCATCCAAGCTCCTTCTCTTTCTTTCCTTCCCATTCTACTAAAGCCCCTGACCCTTTCCTAGTTCCCAACCCCTCCCTCCTCTGCCACTGATGCTCTGACAATCCTTATTTCTGTGTTTCCACAAACTTTAACAAAGCACAAATGACTTTTGCCACCTCCATCTTCAACTACCACCAGCCCTTCTCTACTTCCTTAATTCCTTGTTTCCCACTGACCGCCAGCCGGCCTTGTGCCCACACCCATCTGCCCACCTCTCTCCCCACTGTCTGCCAGGGCCAAATGCCAGCTTCCTTTCCTGATTCTCCTCCTCCTCCTTCAAGCACCTGTTTCAAAGCTGCCCCTACTTCCTCCACCCTCCCACTACACCATAACCATTATTCAGAACAGCTCTGCCTCAGAGAGACCAGATTTCCTACTTCTTCCCAAGGGTCTCTCCTACCACCCAAAACAGTCATAGAGCCATAGAGCTAGAGCTAAAGAGGATTTCAGAGATCATCTAGTCCAACCACCTCATTTTTAGAAATAAGGAAGCTTAAGTTCAGAGAAGTTAAATTGATTTGTCAAAGTGACATCACACAGTCAGTAAGAATCAGAGGTGAGATTTGAAACCAGGTCCTATGACTCCAAATCTCTCTCAATCTCTCTGTCCCTCCCTGTCAATCTCTCTCCCTCCTCTCCCCATACACTGCATCATAATCCTCTGAGAAACCACCCAACTAAGGAAACCAAGGCATTAGGCCGAACTACAACCTCAATGAAACAACCAGGCATCCTGAGATAAACAAACACCCAATCTCAAAAAAAAAAAAAGGAAAAACAAACCAACTAACTAAATTTCAGAGAACATGATAATCTGCATTGGTAGAGTGAGTTTCTTACCAAGATCTTACTACACTGATACGGCCGAACAGATGGAAGAAACCAACAAGAAGGTTCAACGGCTGAGAGGGCGACGCAGCAAAGCACTGTGGAGTGCTCAGGGCATGTTGGAGCACAAAAGACAACATGGCCATCCAATGCGGCTGAGGAAGTCTCCAGGTGTAACGATTTTTCATGCCACTGGACCCAGGCTTCCAACGCAGAGAGAGTGGGACTGTCTCTGTGCACCGACTTTTCCACTTAAATCTCTTTCACACACAAGTGTTTTTGTGCAAAGCGCACAAAGACAATCGTTATTCTCAGTTACCGCACAAAGACAATCGTTATTCTCGGTTACCGAGAGACTACTACTACTATTACACTGATAAAGCCATATGTCCAGGGGCAGCTAGGTTGCTCAGTGGATAGAGAGGAGACAGGAAGTCCCAGGTTCAAATCTGGCCTTAGATACTTCCTAGCTGGGTGACCCTGGGCAAGTCACTTAACCCTCATTTCCTAGCCCTTAATCACTCTTCTGCCTTGCAATTGAAACTAAGCATTGACTCTAAGACAGAAGGTAGGGCTTTAAAAAAAGGCATTATGCTGATAGGGAGATAACACTGAAAAATATCCTGCCTGCCCACAAGAAGGAAACTGTCTATGGTACAGGTTTTAAGTATGGACACAGCACAAGTAGCAGTAGAAGAGCCTTGGATTTGGAAGTAGAAGATATGGTTCCCAACCCTTGGTCTTATTTAACTTATTATATATGTGACCTTAATGAAGTCATTTCCCCAAGAATCAGGCATAAATTTCATCATCTAGAAAATGACAGGATTGTGTTAAATGGCTTCTGAAAGTCAACTCTATCTCTAATTCTATGGTCATGAGACCATGGGACATGGCCACACTTGGGCTTGAGGTTAGTTATGTTTAGTAGCTGAATGAAGATTAGATGGGAGAGGTAGAGGGAGACAGGAAGACCAATTAGGAGAACATTGCAATATGCCCTGTGAAAAGTGATGAAGGCATGTTTGGATAGTGGCAGGAAGTGGAGAGGAAGGCAGATACAAAGGATGTCAGGATCAATGATTGAATAAGATTTGGCAACTAGTTGAAATTAAGAAGTGAGGGAAAGAGTAGTGCCAAAGATGCCTCTGAGACTTGGAGCCTAGATGAATTGGAAGATTGATGGTATGGTTAACTAAAACAGAGAAGCTGAAAGATAAACACTGTTTTGGAAAAACATGAGATCTTAAAAAGTCGATTGGTACACCTAAAAGTTCAATGACATACCCAGGGTCATACAGCATGTATCAGAGAAGGGTCTTGAACCAAGTGGTCTTCCTAACTGTGAGTTTGGCTCTCTAACCAATGAGCCATGCTATCTCTCTCTATCTCTCTGCAGAGCTGAAATGGGCCTCAAAAATCTTCTAATCCAACCCTCTGGTTTGGATTATATAGATGAGAAAATTGAGGCCCAAAGAGGTTGTGGAACTGATTCAGTCACACAGATTGTTAAGAGAAAGAACTGGGGCTTAAACCAGGGTCTTCTGCCACCATGCTGCCTCTTACAATCAATAAATCAACAAGTATTTATTAAGCTTTTGCTTACTATGTGCCAGGCACTCTACTATGTGTTAAGAATACAAAGAAAAGTCAAAAACAGTCCCTTCCCTCAAGGAGCTCATATTCTAATGTATGCCCAAGCAATTGGAGATTTGGTATGGAACTCAAAGAAGAAACTAGGGCCAGCCATGTCTTTTGGGGAGTCATCTGCCTGAAAATAATAACTCAAGGCTTGGGAGCAGATAAGATTTCTGAAAGAGAACCTTCATTGTTTCAGGGGATGGCTCTCTGGGTGAGGGCATGGGAGGGAGAGATTTGGAAGTGAAGGTGGTGTTCAAACAAAAGATAGCAATAAAATTCTCTAATGGGGTAAGGGAGAGAAAAGGCCTGAGGCTATAGCTTTGGAGGAAACCCACCAGTGGAAAGGGGGGGGCAGCAGATAGAATGAGGGAACAAGTGACGCAGAAGCCAAGGAAGAAAGGGAGGAAAGGGTGGCCAGCAGTGTCAAAAGCTGCAGAAAGATTGGCAATAAGTGCCCAGAAAAGGTCACTGAATGTGGCAATTAAGAGATCATTGGTGACCTTTAAGAGAAAGCAGTTTTCAGGCAAGTGGTGGGTGTGAGAACCAGACTGCAAGGGGCTGAGCAGGGGGTGGAAGAGAATTAGAGGCAGTGAAAGTGGCTGATTCTTTCTAGATTAGCATTGAAGAAGAAAAGAGGTATCAGACTATAGTTTAAAGGCTTGGCAGGGTCAAGGAAAGTGATTAGAGTGGGGAAGACTGGGACATTTTTAGGCTGCAAGAAGAAACCTGTAGAGACAGGGCAACAGAAGATTAAGAAGAGAGAACAAATGGAATGATCTATAGGATGAGATCTTTATCAAAAGATAAGGCACCTTATCCACTGAATATAGACCAAAGGAGAAGATGAGTGAGAATAGAAAGGATGCAGAAAATGGAAAATGAAGCAGCTAGAGTCATATGGCCCTAGACTTCTCAGTAAACAAAAGGCAACTGTTTATGTCTTTTCTTACCATCTCAACCTTTAATTCCCTTTTCCTCACCCTTACCCTAATCATCCCCTTCACCATCTATATATCACTATTGTTATTTAGCCATTTCAGACTCTTTGTAACCCACCCCTTTTGGGGGTTTTCTTGGCAAAGTTACTTTTTTCCTTCTCTAGCTCATTTTACAGGTGAGGAAACTGAGGCAAATAGAATTAAGTTACTTGCCCAGGATCACACTGCTAGTAAGTGTCTGAGTCTGGATTTGAACTCAGGAAGACTCATCTTCATGATTCCCAACCCAGTACTCTATCTACTGCAACATCTAGTTAACCCACATACATGTCATCCCTCGGTCCCTTTATCTTAGCCTACCTCATCTCTTGGCATAACCCTCTCCCATACCCATCTGCAACTCTCCTTCACCCTCATTTACCTCAATCTCTGTCTCTACCTTCATCTCCTCCCATTCCTCCTCTTTTCTAATTCTCACTTCCACTGACTCTATCCCTCAACTACCTTTCCATCATTCCTCTCCCACTAACTTCACCACTACTATCATCTAAGTTGGCATTCACTTCAACACTGAACAGATTAAGCACCCATGGTGTACAAGGCAGAGGCAGTGTGGCATGGTTCATGGAGAGCCAGCCTTAGAATATGGAGGACCTGGGTTCAAATCCAGCCTCTGACTCATACTGACTATACAACCTAGAACAAGTTATTTAACCTCTCATACACTCAGGAAACTTTAAGAAGAAAATTCAATTCAACAAACATTTTAAAAGCACCTAATTTAGAGGCAGCTGGGTAGCACAGTCAGGAATCAGGAGGATGTGGATTCAAATATGGCCATAAACACTTCCCAGCTGTGTGACTTGGATGTCACTTAACCCCAACTACTTAGCCCTTGCTGCTCTTTTGCCTTGGAACCAATACTTGTATTGATTCTAAGACAGAAGGTAAGAATTGGGTTTTTTTAAATAATAATACATTTAAAAATAAACACATAGAAGCAGCTAGATAGTTCAGGAGATAAAGCACCAAGCCTGGAATAAGAAAGATTTCAGTTCAAATTTGACCTCAGATACTTCCTAGATATGGGACCCTGGACAAGTCACTTAACCCTGATTGCCTAGCCCTTACCACTCTTCTGTCTTAGCGCTAATACTGAGACAAAAGGTAAGGGCTTAAAAGTATTTTTCATCTGACACACCTACTATGTGTCAGATGCTGTGCTAAGTGCTAGATAAGTCAGAAGATAAGTGTAGATCTGCAACAGTACAGGGCATTTCTTCATTGGAAATTCCCTAGAGCAATGAAAGCAGGAGTCTAGCCCAAAAGCAAAATGTATACAAGGCAACATAGTAGGATAAGATAGAAGTATGAAAGTTGAAATGATGCCTGCCCAGGACAAGTTTCCCATCTAGTAAAGGGATGATAGGATGATACAAATAAGAGAAGCTTAAGAAGGTGCCTTGGTGAGACTTCAGCCAAAACCAAAGGTATAGAGGAGCTAAAAGGAAGGGATATTGAAATAGAATTATCACTGGGCACTCCTGCTTAAACAAGTTAGAAAATTATTAGGTTATCAATCAGATGAATTTTGAGAAATTAAAGGAAGGAAGGCTAACCTCTAGCTAGGGGCACAAGGGATGATCATCATGAGGGATGGGATATCTAATCTGGTCTTTAAAGAAAAAGAAGGAATGTCAGGAGATGAAGATGCATTTAGTTCAATGACACCAACATGTGTTAATGACCTACTGTGTGCCAGGCACTGTGCTATATGTTAGAGCTACATAGACAAAACCTGAGCCAGGCCCTGCTTCCAAGTATCTTAAGCCTGTGGAGAAAGTGGTAGAGAGAAGGGAACAATACATACACGGAGAATCAGGAAGGGGGCAAAAGGGTTCAGGTCTTTGGATCACATCAGAGATCTCTCCACTCTTCCTTCTCACCAACTCATCAATGTCCCCACCTCTAGAAGGTAGGAGTCAGGGGCAGTATTAGCTGCCTTCAGTTTACCACTCACTCAAAGGCAAATGTAAGCCCTGTCCATGGTACTCAAAGGAAGATGGAGGGCTATTGGACTCAAAAAATTTCCCCAGAGCCTTAAGTTGGGGGTGAGGGGGAGAGAAAGAAGAACCCAAAAGGCCCAGCTCCCAGTCCCAGGAGTTTATTTTTCCTCAGACTCAGGGGCCCCAATTGGGGGAAATTAGCAAGAGTAAATGACTCTGATTCAGAGCAGAAACCCTATTTGCATGCAAATGCCCTCCTCGTTAATTTTTAAAGTGGGGGAAGGGGGAGGAGGTCTGGGGAGAAAAATGCAGAACACAGACTCTAAGGAAGAAGAGCAGGCAGGCAGACTGGGGGCAGCTCTAAGGTGCCAGGAAGACCTATGGAAAGGCCAGCATGGCAAAAACAAAGCTGATATCCCTGGGCCTCAGCCCCTCCACTCAAGCTGGGCGCAGTCCCAAAGAAATAGCCACAGTGTTCATTTGCAACTAGAATCTAAAATCCCCACCCCAGGGAATGGGGAAGGAAGGACCATCCCAAGCAGCAGCTGGCACAGGGGAAGCTAGCAACCAGTCCTTTGAGTCTGGGCTCCACCCCACCCAGGGGCCCCACAGGGAGCAAGGCACTGGCTAAGAGGCTGGGCATCTACCTCATTGCCTTGCCATAATCTCCCCACCACCACCACCACCATAGTCTAGAAAGCTAGGAGGGCCTCTAAAGAGAGGAAATGATGAAGTGGGGGACCAACAGGGAATTGGTAGTGGGGAAGATGAATGCTCTTTTAGAAAACAAAACAGAACCCACCCAAACAAAGAATAGAACATTTTCAGAGGCCCCCTGGAGTTTCCTCCTTCTTTTCCCCCCCTTCCAAATCCAAGACAAACCTAGTCAGCTAATCTTCCCCAGACCTAAATGGCTAGTCTGAGCAATACCCTCCTCAAGCACTGAATGTGCACAGAGCCCAACAACCCTCAAAACACTCCCAAACATTCCCGGCTGCGTCTCCACAGCTCTCAAACAGTGTTCATCCACAGAATCCCCAACAAGCCAGCAAATACTGACCCTCCATATAATCCCCCCAACCCCCAAACCCTGGAAATCCATATCTGCCCCAACCATCTCCCAGGAGCCAGATACCCTCCTCTCCATCCACCTCTAAACACTGAATTTCTTGACAGTCTCCGCACTCCTTCCTTCCTTCCTTCCTCCCCCACCCCCCCCCATGAATTTCTATCAGCACAGATTCCACACAGCAGGCATTTCTAGTTACACACCCTGCATACCTGTATGATAAATGGCAACAAATCAACAACACGAGAAGCCAAATAAAGCTTTTAGACCCACGATAGGCCCCCCCCCATACACACACAATCACAGCAACCTGTGTCCCTCCTGTACATGGGCTATTATTATTCAGATCCAGTCCCCCCCCCCAA
The DNA here is from genome assembly GCF_027887165.1 of Monodelphis domestica. Lineage (NCBI taxonomy): Eukaryota > Metazoa > Chordata > Mammalia > Didelphimorphia > Didelphidae > Monodelphis > Monodelphis domestica. Next base: position 512,138,985 of record NC_077228.1, on the reverse strand, counting down.
TCTTTCAACACACACACACACACACATACACACAGACACACACACACACACACACACACACACACACACACACACACACACACACACACACACCCCTTGTTGTTGTCTCGGAGACACGCACCCTGGTCCTGCAGACAGCCTAAAAATCAGGGGCTGGGGGACAGCCGCTTCCAACCCCGCTCAATTCTGCCTGGCACCGAAGGGCATCCGAGGGTCGCTCCTCGGCTCCGGGCTGTCCCCTCTTCCGGGCAGGCTCTGCGCACGGTGCGGGACAGCGCACGGCCGACGCCGACGACGGGCAGACAGACAGCCGATGACAACAACAACACAGGCGGTCCCTCGACGCTCTTCCCCGAGAGCGAGAGAGAGAGCGAGCGAGCTCCTCTCCAGCCTCCTGCCCGTCTCTGCCTGCCCCGCTGCGCCTCCAGCCAACGGCGAGGCGAGGAGACTCTGCTGCGCCCCCGCCTCCTCTCCCCTCCCCGTCCGGGCTCCGGCTGCCCGGGGCGTGAGCGCTCAGCGGCTAGCCCGAGGGGCGGCGCGAGGCTGGGCCTGGCCGGGCTGGGCTCTGGGCTGGGCCGGGCTAGGGAGGAGGGAACCGTCCTAGAGGTGGGAATGGAGATCCGCCGGAGGCTGCCACAGCCTGAGGCGAGGCTTCTCCGGAAGAGACAAAAGAGGAGAAAGAAAGGCGGGAGGGGACCGCAGCTACCTGGGCTACCTCGCAGCCCCGACATCCCTTCTCAAGACCAGGGGATACCAACTCAGGTTAGTGGAAGGACCAGAAGCCCTGATGGCTTTGGAGTCAGACGAATCCTCGCGGCGCTTGTATGACCTTGGGCAAGTCACTTATTCCTCTGGGCCTCAGTTTCCTCACCTGTAAACTGCCTAAACGACCTCCAAAGTCTATCTCGAAAATCTGTAAAAACCAAACTGATGTTTTTAAAGCCCAGGTCCGACCACCTCACCACTCGCACACCCCCAGCCCCACCCCAGGCCCCGAGTCGCTCCAACCCCGCACCGTTCAGCTAGATCAGACTCCGAGTCTTCTGTTCAGCCCTCTAACTCTCCCCTATAGAGCTGCAGCTCGCCTTTCCAAGTTTATGGCGCATTTCTCTCCTCCCCACCATCCATGCGAGCTCCAACCACACTGGTGTACTTGCTGTCCCTCACACAACATGCCATCCTTGTGCCTTTGCCCAGGCTCTCCCGCGCGACTAAAACGCACGCCCTCCTCATCTGCCTTTGAGAATGCGACTCCTCTCAAAACTTACCTCCCACATGTGGCCTTTCTTGATTCCCACCACATACACACACAGATCTGCTGGTGCCCCCCCCCCCAGCCTGAAATGGCATGTATAATATGTGTAGACATTAAATAATACTCTCTGAGCCTTATAAAGTGCTTTACAAATCTTATTTTATTTTCACAACAACCCCAGGAGGGAGGCGCTGTTAGTACTGCCATTTTACAGAAACTGAGGCAGACAGAGGTTCAGTGACTTGCCCAAAGTCACATAGCTAGGAAGCATACAGGGTTGGAGCTGACCCAGGTCAGGTCCACTACACCACCTAGTTGTCCTTGTATAGGTCTTTCTCCTCTCTTTGGCCCACCATAGAGTATAAGATGCTTGAGGGCAGGAACCAAGTGGTATTTGCAGCTGTATCCTCAGTGTCTAGCATACAAGGGAACTTAAGGCTTGACAATTGATTGACTGACTTACTTTGGGCAAGCCCCAGGCTCTCTGAGGCAGGCTATCAGTTTGAAAGTCAGGAAAGTCCCTCACTTTCCTCCTCTATAAAAAGAAGGGGTTGAATTCCAGGGTCTCTAAGGTCCCTTCCAGGCTGGCTCTCTGTCAAGGGGAGTGGGGTGGAGAGATACAGGGGAGATTTCTACTGTGTAAAAACAGAAGATAGCACTGAATTGTTTAAAGCTTCCTGCCACTTACGTGATGGAAGAAGATGGTGGCAGGAGAATATCAATTTGTTGCTCTTTTGCCCAAAAGCAGCCTGTGGCCAGGCTCCTGGAATTATGCCCACATCCAGCATCCCAGGAATTCTATAGGTCCATAACCCTCTTGGCCAGCTAAGACCAAATGGAGGAAAGGAAGGAATAAACAATAACAATCATTCACATTTCCATAGTGCTTAAAGGCTTACAAAACACCACAACAACTTGGGAAAGAGTGAAAGAATTATTCCTATTTTCTAGATGATGAAACTAACCTTTGGAGCTGAGGGACATGGTCACACAGCTAAGAAAATTTCAGAGCTCGAACTCAGACCCAGATTTTGTACCCTCTAATCACGGGGTTCACAGCTAGAGGGGCTGGAGGGGACCTCAGAGGCCATCATCCAAACCTCTCCTTTTTCAGATGAGGAAACAAGATTAAATGACTTCCTATAAATCACACAGTCGTGTCTGAAGCAGAATTTGCACCCAAGTCTGCTAATTCTATAGCCAATATTCCTACCATTGTAACACAAGACCAGTTCTCTTTCCTCACCATAGTTTCAATTCCTCTCCACACAATACCTTATCCCTCAAGAAGTTTATAACAAGGCTTTCCTTGCTGAGAGCCTGCTAATTATAGATTGAGCATAACTGAGCCAAGTAACTTGGAATCTTTGTGCCTGATTAAAGGCACCTGATAAAGGCAAAGAGCACAAATCAGATCTCAGCTATGTGTCTGGATGGACCAGGAGGGGAGACAGGGACCCCAGGACACTGCACAAAGCCACTACTGAGAGAGACGGTGCCTGCAGGGGCAAGGGGGCAGGGAAGACAGAATAGAAGCTCACCATTTGATAGCTTACTATTTTAAATAATTATTTGCTAAGTAGATCATAGACTGTTTCTAGTAGCTGAATTGCAGGTATTATTGACACTCAAAATTTAGCACCCCAGGGCAAAGTCCCATTTACCCTGTCTTAGTTAGAGCACTGGGCAAATAACCATATTAAAAGAAAAGGTGAATCAAATGTTAACTTCATCGACCCACTGCTACATCTCCCCTCTAATGAAAAATTTTGACCAGCAAGTAGTTTTCAGTAGTAACTAGCTATATGAGCTACAAAGAACAGAGAATCTCAGTTCTACAAGTATAGAAGGCAAGATAAATATTTAAGTAACTTGCAAAGAACAGTTCATGTTTGTTTAACAATGCCAACTAATAGCAATTTGGGTACAAAAATTCCAGGCAACCTCATGCAAAAGGGCTGGAAAAGTTATGCTCTATGTTCTAGGCAATGAGGGAGAATTAAGAGTTCCTGGAAAGAATAGAAGAATTGTTTGGGGGGGGAGGGCAACTGGGTGGCTCAGTGAATTGAGAGTCAGGCCTAGAGATGGGAGGTCCTAAATTCAAATCTGGCCTCAGGCACTTCCCAGCTGTGTGACCCTGGGCAAGTCACTTAACCCCCATTGCTAGCTCTTACCACCACTCTTCTGCCTTGGAACTGATACACATTGATTCCAAGATGGAAGGTAAGGGTTTAAAAAAAGAATTGTTTTAAGGGAAAAGTAAGAGGGAAGATAATCTAAAGAGGAAAAGAGAAATAATAATTGATGTCAGAAGGTTGGAGACTAGAAGAATCTGACATGGAGAAGCCCACTAAAACCCTGAAGCTAGGTCACAGGAATATGCTCTTCCCAAAAGGAGAAGAGACTGGGACCTCCCTGGTCACCATGGAACGATGAGAAGAATCCCCAAAGAACCAATAGGAAAGAGGCCACCCAGCTTGGTTTACAAGAAGAATAAATAAATCATGCTGTTTGGTACCATTTTTGTTGAAGACCTACTAAGGAGACCAACCATTTGTTCATCTGACCTGAAACACAGGGAGGTGGGCTATCTTCTTGGACTGCATCTCCAGAATGTGAAGGAGGAATTTTCTAAGTCTGAGCAAACCTTGTGATTATTATCCTCTTCCAGTGATTCATGTGAAACCTAGAAATAAATCATGGTTTGTTGTTGTTCTTTAATCATGTTCAGTTGTGTCCAACTCTGTGACCCCTGTTGGGGTTTTCTTGTTGAGAGATTGGAGTGGCTTGCTGTTTCCATCTCCAACTCATTTTACAGATGAGGAAAACTGAGATTTCTTGGGATCACATAGCTAGTAAGTGCCCAAGGTCTGATTTGAATTCAGGTCTTCCTGATTCCAGGCTCAATACCCTATTCAGGGTACCATCAAGCTGCCCAAAGCATTGTTAGAGAGTATGAAGTTCTGAATAAGAAACTTACATCATTGTTGAGCTTATATCATTGTTGTTAGGGGTTTTACTCACTTCTGCTGAGAGACCTTCAGAGGCTTCAGAAGAGACAGATTTGGGAACCAAATAAATGGTTCAGAACGTGTTGTCTGGGAGGAAATTTGGATTTCTGAAGCACTGTGGTAAACAGCTAAGGACAGCTAGGTGCCCCAATGGATAGAGCACTGGGCTGGGAATCAGGAAGACTCCCCTTCCTGAGTTCAAATCTGGCTTCAGACACTTACTAGCTGTGTGACCCTAGGCAAGTCATTTAATCCTCTTAGCCTCAGTTTCCTCATCTGTCAAATGAGTTAGAGAAGGAAATGGCAAACCACTCCATCATCTCTACCAAGAAATATCTCATTGAGATCATAGAAAGTTGGCCACAGGGGGCATCTGGGTGGCTCAGTGGATTGAGAGTTAGGCCTAGAGACAGGAGGTCTTGGGTTCAAATGTGACCTCAGCCACTTCCTAGCTATGTGACCCTAGGCAAGTCACTTACCTCCCATTGCCTAGCCCTTACCACTCTTCTGCCTTGGAACAAATATACAGTATTGATTCCAACAAGGAAGGTAAGGGTTATTTTTTTAAAAGTTGGCCACAACTGAAAATGACTGAACAGCAACAATAAATGTTGTTGTTGTTTTTTTATGGGAATTATGGGCTCTTGGGCAGAGACCAAGTGCACCAAATGAGGACTAGTATAAAGATACTTGAATGGTGATTTGTGGTTATGAACAACAGGAAAGAAAGCTGCTCACAAAGATCCACCAAGTCAAAACCCATGAAAGTACCAAGTATGATAACATGAGAAGAATAGAGAGACAACAAGGTATCACAGTGGATAGAACACTGAATCTAGATTCAGGAAAATCTGAGTTCAAATCTGGCCTCAGATTCCTACTAGCTGTGTGCTCTTGGGCAAGTCATTTAATCTCTGTCCTCTTCAGTGTCCTCATCTGTAAAATGGGAATAATAGCACTCATATCCCAGGATTGTTATGAGGATAAAACGAGGTGATATTTCTAAATTACTTTTAAAACCTTAAAGTGCTATATAAAATGCTATTATTTGGTGAAGAAATCTGACAATTCTCAGTAGACGTCATCTAAAAATTAGGGCAGCAATAAATATTATACCATCAGCTATACAAATAAATGCATGGTGTATAGATAATAAGCAAGGAAACAAAAATTAGAGACCTTAACAGGGGAGAGTTGAGCCCCATCAATTCCACTAAACCTCAATGGGATGTGACTCAAGAATAGAATATGGCTTTTTTTTAATCTTAGTCAAAAGGAGTTGATTAAATGGAAGTGGAATACCACTAAACGTCAAGAACACATACTTATTAGGAAATCCATTAATTAGAAGGAGGAAAATGACCACTACAGTGGAGCAAAGATCAACGGAAAGGAAGAAGGTATGATATTACAGTAATAATATACACAAGGTGTCCCAAAAGTCTCAGTGCCATTTTAAGGTAGTAAAGTTAAATCGTGTGGTAAATATTATCTCCCTAGAAGGAGGAAATAACGGGATATGTTTAGGACATGGATCACAAATCAGGCATGCAGACATATGACAGAAGGGAGGGAAACTCCAACTATCCAGACCTTCAAATGCAGTTCTGTCTCTACTAAAATCAGAGCAGCTGATAAATTCTTGGCTTGCCTCAGTGAAAATGACCTTCTCTAGAAGGCAGAGGAAGTAACAAAGGGAACTGCTGTTCTAGACTTGATTTTGGCCAAGAAAGAAGAAGAACCACTTAACAAAACAAAACTGATGGGTCCTTGGAAGAAAATTGCACCTCTCTCTCTGTGTCTCTCTGTCTCTGTCTCTCTCCCTGTCTCTCTCTCTGTCTGTCTGTCTCTCTCTCTGTCTGTCTGCCTCTGTCTCTCTCTCCTTTCCATCTTAGAATTAATACTGTGCATTGATTCCATAACAAAAGAGCAGAAAGAGCTAGGGAATGGGGATTACTTGCCCAGGGTCCCTTAGCTTTGAAGTATCTGAGGCCACATTTGAACTCAGGACCTCCTGTCTCCAGACTTGGCTCTCAATCCACTTGGCCACCTAGCTGCCCCAAGCACTATCTTTTAGAACTCATGATGGGATGGGTGAGTGGGCAACTAGTAAGTTAATTAAGAGCCAGATCTGGAGATTGGGGGGTGGGGTGGGATGGAGGTGACCTTGGGTTCAGATACTCCCTAGCTGCGTGACCCTGAGCAAGTCACTTAACCCTAATTTCCTACCCCCACTCCTCTTTGATTCTACGATAGAAGGTAAGGGTTTTAAAAAAATAAATAATAAACATATGGGAAAATTCTCCAAGTCACTAATAATAAGAGAAATGAAAATGAAAAACTGAGATTCCACCTCATACTCACCAGATTGGCAAAAATGATTGTAAAGATCAAATTCAGTCTTTTCCCTGATTGTGAAAATGAAATTAACTCCCCTGCCCATTTTTTAGATTTAATCACAAGAAGTGTAAATACCTCATTTAACTTGAGTGGGGAAGGTCTGTGACTCAAGTGTGCAATAGTGGATAATGAATCAGAATCAAACTGACTGCCCCCAGGCAGTCCTAAAGCAAAGTTTCAACAGTAATTGGTAGATGTAAAAGTTGGAGAAAGGCACAGGAAGTAACACAAAAGAAAATGTCTTTAAAGGGGAGTTACGAGGGCAGTTGGTAGCTCAGTGGATTGAGAGCCAGGTCTAGAGACAGGAGGTCCTGGGTTTAAATCTAGCCTCAGACACTTCCCAGCTGGGTGACCCTGGGCAAGTCACTTGACCCCCATTGCCTAGCCCTTACCACTCTTCTGCCTTGGAACCAATACCCACTATTGATTCCAAGATGGAAAGTAAGGGTTTAAAAAAAAAAAAGAGTTACAACTTCCTGTGGAGGAGAATTGTCTGAGATTCATGGGAGATTCATCTGAGATCTTCAGAAACTTCATCTTCTTCTGGCTTCTCAGTTTGATCTGGAGGCTGATGAAGAATCTGCTTACTGGACCTGAGACCTTGGACTTGGTATGACTGTCCTTGAATCTCTCCCTTTGGACTGACACGTGGTGAGTGAAAGGCTCCTTTCCTGGATTTTCTGAAAACACCAGCCTCAGGAGAGACCTACCCTCTTGAGAGAGGCTCCCTGCATCCTCAGGTCCTCCGCTACAAGGACTGAGGCCTCTCTGGTTAAGGACTAAACTCCCCTGCCTGTTTTTGAGCCAGGGGTCAGAGCAAAATACTTAGTGCTTAGGCTAGATATCTTACCCTATCCTCTCTCTTGTTTTCTTACTTCACTCTTTCTATATTTTGTAAATAGATTTTAAATAAATCTCTTTGGAATTAATTAAATTCCTGGTGACTCTATTCTTAAATAATCCAGCCCAACCTTTTTATAATTGACCCTCTTTCCCCCTTGCATGACAAAAAGAAAAAGAAAAAGAAAAATGACAAATACTGGAGGGACTAAGGGAAAACAAGTACACTAATGTACTAATTGAAAAACTAGTCTAAACATTCTGCAAAGCAATTTGGAACTATGCCCCCAAAGCTGCAAAACTGTGCATACCCTTTGAACCAGAGATATTAATTCTAGCCCTAAATCCCAAAGAAATCAAAGAATGAGGGGAACAACTCACATTTACATTTAGTTATACATTTAGTTATAGCATTTTTTAATCAGCAAATAACTGAAAGCTAAGGAGATAACTACCAAGAGGGGACTGGCTAAACAAATTATAATCCATGAATATAATATAATATATTATAATATTATTATAATATTATATAATATATATAATAATATAATATAATACATGAATATAATAGAATATTATTTCACTGTAAGAAATGATAAAAAGAAATGGTTGGAGAGAAACCTAGAAAGTGAAATGAGTAGAACTAGAAGACCAAATTATAAAATAAAATAATGTAAAAGACAAACTTTGGAAAACCTGAGAAATCTGCTCAATGCAATTGTGATTCCAGAGGACTCATGATGAAATATGTTACCCCACACCCTGCCAGAGAGGTTGTGGATTGAAGTTACAGGATGAGAAATATATTCTTGACACAACCAATGTGAGAATTTGTTCTACATGACTGAATATTTATTTTTAAAAGAGGAGTTGTTTTTCTTTTTTCTCATTTATGGAAGGGAATGGGGAGGGAGAGGGCTGCTGGAGACATGACTGACAAAAGAGGGTCATCAAAACATGCTTTTGAATTTCAAAAACAAAAAAGAAAAGGAGGAAGGACAGAAGGAATCAAAGAAAAGCAGGACACTTTGAAAATTCCACTTTGAATTTATTATATAAGCTAGAAAAGCTTTATTTTAAACTTCACTAGCTTAAAGTTTCACTAAGACTTTGGGGACACTCCATACAAGCTGTACATTATAGGTGTTTGCAGTTTCAGGTACCCCCCCCTTTTTTTTTACTTAGGTATATATTGACATGCTCATTTTAATGTTTGTTGAGTTTGGAATCTTTTTAAATGGATAAAAAAAAGAAAAATGTAGAAAAAAATGACATGGCAAGACTGAAAATGGGCACATGTCCTACCTTCTTGTTTTTTATTTATTTATTTTTAACATTTTTTTATTTTGAGTTCCAAATTCTCTCCTCCTTCCTTTAATTCACCCACATATCCAAGATGATATAAATAATTTATATATGTGAAATCATGCAAAAAGTATTTCCACATTAGCCACATCTCTCTCTCTCTTTCTCTCTCTCTCTCTCTCTCTCTCTCTCTCTCTCTCTCTCTCTCTCTCTCTCTCTCTCCCTGTCTCTCCCTCCCTCTCTCTCTCTCTGTCTCTCTGTCTCTGTCTCTGTCTCTCTGTCTGTCTCTCTCTTTCTCTCTGTCTCTGTCTGTCTCTGTCTGTCTGTCTGTCTGTCTGTCTCTCTCTCTCTCTCTCTCTCTCTCTCCCTGTCTCTCTGTCTCTCTCTCTCTCTCTCTCTCTCTCTGTCTCTCTCTGTCTCTCTCTCTGTCTCTCTCTCTCTCTCACACACACACACGCGCACACACACACACACATACACAAACAAGGGAGATGAAGTTGAAAAAACTGCTTCAGTTTGCACTCAGAGTTATTGGTTCTAGCAGTCTTTCATCATGAGTACTTTGGAGCTGTCTTGGATCATAGTATTGATCAGAATACCCAAGTGTCTCACAGTTGTTCATCATTTCAATATTGCTGTTAGTGTGGACAATGATCTCCCTTTCTGCTCACTTCATTTTGCACTAAATCATATAGGTTTTCTCATGTTTTTCATTTCTTGTAGCACAATAGTACTCCATTGCAATTTTTTGCTGCAACTTCTTCAGCCATTCCCCAAGTGATGGGCATCCCCTCAATTTCTAATTCTTTGCCACCACAAAAAAAGAGATACTATAAACATTTTTGTACATAGAGGTCCTTTTCTTTTTCCTTTGATCTCTTTGGGATCCACACCTGGTAGTGCTATTGCTGGATCAAAGGGTATGAACAGTTTTATAGTTTTATGGGCATAGTTCTAAATTATTCTCTAGAATGATTGCACCAGTTTACAACTCCACTAACAGTTCATTAATTTAGCCATTTTCTCTTATGCCTTCCATCATTTGTCATTTCTTAGAGGTATGAGGTGGTACTTCAATGTTGTTTTAATTTGCATTCCTCTAATCAATAATGATTTAGAATAGCTTTGGTTTCTTCTTCTAAAAACTGCCTGTTTTTTTAATTTAAAATTTTTATTTAATTAATTCATTTAGAATATCTTTCCATGGTTCCATGATTCATGTTCTTTTCCTCCCCTTCTCCCCCCTCTCATAGCTGACACACAATTCCCCTGGGTTTTACGTGTGTCATTGATCAAGACCTATTTCCATATTATTAATGTTTGCACTAGAGTGATTGCTTAGAGTCTACATCCCGGATCATATCCCCATCAACCCATAAAACTGCCTGTTTTGATTATTAACTATGTATTTCCCTCTACCCTATTTTCTTCTGTTTACCCTTCTCTATCTCCATTTAGCCTTCTTCATCTGCCCCCTCTCAAAGGTCTTCTTTACTTCTGACCATTGCCTCCCTTAACTTACTCTCCTTTTCTCCTTTTATCATCATCACCCCCACCTTCTTTTTCCCCATGCCCTCCCAACTCAAGTATGTATATGGATAGATAGATGTAGATATCCTTCCCTCTTTGAACCAGTTCTGATGAGATGAGGTTCAAGCATAGTCCACTACCCATTCCAGTTTTCCTCCTCCACTGTAAACGCTCTTCCTGGCATGCCTCTTTTATGTGAGATAATTTTCCCCATTCTACCTCTCCCTTCCCCCTCTTCCCAGTGCCTTTCTCACACCTTCATTTTTTTAGATCATTCCAACATAACTGACTCACTCCTGTACTCCTGTCTATGTAGACTCCTAACTGACTTAATAATGATAAAATTCTTTGGAATTACATGTATCATCTTCCTATATTTTACTGGAAGATTTTTATGCTTCTTTTAAGTATTATGTTTGAATGTCAAGTTTTCCATTCAGGTCTGGTCTGTTCATCAGGAATATTTGAAAGTCTTCCACTTCATTTTTCCCCAAAGGATTATACCCAGTTTTTCTGATTAGGTTAATTTAGTTGTGGTGTTAACTCCTTTGCCTTCTGGAGCATCATATTCTAAGCCTCTCACTCCTTTAACACGGAAGCTGCCAAATATTGTGTGACTCCGACTGTGGTTCCATGACATTTGAACTATTTCTTTCTTGTTGCTTGCAATATTTTTCTCTCTGACATGGAAAATCTGAAATTTTGCTACAATATTCCTGGGACTTTTTATTTCAGGTTGTCTTTTAGGGGAGGGTCAGAAGAGTCTATAAATTTCTATTTTGCCATCTAGATCTAAGATATCTGCAGTTTTCCTGATAGTTTCATATTAAAAAAAAAACTTACCTTCCTCCTTAGTGGTTCTAAGGCAGAAGAGTGGTAAGGGCTAGGCAATGGGAATTAAGTGACTTGCCCAGGGTCACACAGCTAAGAAGTGGCTGGAGCCAGATTTTAATCTAGGTCCTGCTGTCCCTAGGCCTGACTTAATCCACTCTGCTATCCAGCTGCTTCCCCACCAAACACTCATAGTTTCTTGAAATTGAAGTGTCTAACCTCTCTTTTTGATCATGGCTTTCAAGTAGTCCAGAAATTCTCAAATTCTCTCTCCTTGATATATTTTCCAGGTCATTTGTTTTTCCAAGGAGATATTTCACATTTTCTTCTATTTTTCCCATCCTTTTGATTTTTGTTTGTTTCTTGATGTCTCATGAAGTCATTAACTTCCACTTGCTCAAGTCTAATTTTAATTTTAATTCTAATTCTTTTGTACTTCCTTTTCAATGTCACCAATTCTGCTTTTTTAAGACGGTATTTTCTTCAGCAAATTTTTGTCTCTTACCAAGCTGTTCATTCTCTTTTCTTAATTTTCTTACACCATTCATTTCTTTTTAAAATTTCTTTCTAGAACTATTATTTATTTTCTTAACTCTTCTGGGAATTCTAACTGACCTTTGGCCCAAATAGCATTTTTCTTTAAGACTTTGGTTGTAGGTGTTTTCATGTTGTTTCTTTCTTCTGAATTTGTGTCTTGGTCTTCCCTGCCACCAAAGAATCTTTTTATGGTCAAGTTCTTTTTTTTCTGTTTAATTCTTTTTCTAGCCTATTTATTTCTTGACTTTTAATTTTATATTAAAGTTAGGCTTTACTCATCTGGGAATGGGGAGACACTGCCCCAAGCTTCAGGCATTTTTGTACCACTGTTTTCAGAGCTCATTTTGGAAGTCTATAAATGTTTGATGTTTCCAAAGTCATATTACCCTGAAAGAGGTATAGTCCCTGCTCTCCTGGTTTGTGCCCTGGTGTTTACCTAGGGAAGGCCCCTGCTCCTCTGCAGCTGCAAGTACTAGTATTTCTCTTGGTTCCTGGAATAGGGACCATTCTCCCACTCTCCCTCAGTGGCAAATTCTAGTACTCCTCTCCACCCTAAAACTCTGACCCAGATAATAAAACAGTAAATTGTAAAATGGTAAGAGTGGTGTATTTCTTTCTTTATTTATTTTTACATGATTATTAAGTGTTAAAGGCAGGATTTGAAATCCAACTCTATCTCTTCTAACATACTAGCTCTTTTTAAAATTTTAATTCAATTTATTTTTTTTAGATTTTATCTTTATTTTATTCAAATAACAAATTTACACATAAACTTTCCAAGTTTAAATGATTCATGCTGTGTCCCTCCCCTATTCCCTTCCCCCATCCAGAGATGACAAGCAATTCCACTGGGTTATACATGTATTATCTGAGTAATGTATTTAACTCACATACAAATTGGATTTATGTGAGGCAGAGTTGTACAAAATCATCAGCCTCTCTCTGTTCCAGAGTCATCAAAGTCCAGTGGCAGGACAAAAGTCAAGACAATTGATGATGGCTCAGGATGCAGTGGATGACAGTGGCTTCTTTGATGTCTAACCAAATTCTAAGTGTTCCATGGCACTTGCTTCTTTAGCCTTCATAGCCCTTGAAACAGATTGTTATCATCCACCCATTCCACCAGGGGGAAGTCTTAACATGCTTGGAGTAGACATCCACCTAACTTACCAACAGATTTGAGATCTGTAGGCTACCCTCCACCTGATTTAGCCCATGTCAACTACTAGGGTGTGATCAATGCATGCCACAGCTTGTTGGAACTATCGGTGAGAGCTGAGTGGCAGGTGGACACCAAATGAGGATGAACAACCCTGAAAAGGGCTCAACAAGCCCTCACGTCACAGGTGCTAGTCCTTCCTGAACACCCCATATACCCCCATGGATATGAATTATCCTAATGATCTTGGCATCTTCCTTTTGAGGCATGTTTTAGATTCCTCTAGTCCAAAATGCACAATGGCAAATAATATGTCCTTCCAACACTGGCCTAGCCCATAGTTCACTTTAGGGAGAGTTTTCTTAAAAATCCCAAAAAAGGGATGGACTATTATTTATGAATGGTGCTCTCCAAACATCTCTTGGGACAGTCTTTTACAGGAACTTCAAGATTAAGGAAAGAACCTAGAATAACCTTGTGATATGATGCCCATGGCTTATTTTTCATTTGGGAATGATCTCTGAGAGCCAAGGATATATGGTATATGGCCATCACACTAGGGATTATGGACTCAGACCTTATAAGACAGTCCTAGAAACTAAACTTCTACAGTCTTTTACATTCCATCCCTAGATAACTATGGTTCTATGAACAAAACTAAGAGATAAAAAGAACAATTTCCCAAAAGAATGTTCATGTTCAAAGAATATGAATAAGCCCCTTTCATAAGAAGAAATGTAGAGCATCAACAAACATAAGAAAGAATGCTCCAAATCATTAATAAGAAAAATGAAATTAAAAAAAACTTTGAGATTTCAGCTCATCTTCATTGAGTTGGTAAAATGACAAAAGATAAAATGATAAATATCATTGGGCTGTGAGAAGATGGCGACAATAATGGTGATGGAATTATAAATTGATCCAATTATCTTGAGAAAAGATATTTATTCTATTTTTATAGAATATGTTTTTCTATGTATATGATATATATTTATTCTAGAAAATCACTAAATTCTTTGACGGTGATATGTCTACTAGATATGTTGTCTGGGGAGATTAAAGATATTGAGAAAGGTACTAAGTATTCAAAAGTATTTATAGCAGCACTTTTTTTGGTAGCAAAGGACTGCAAGCAAAGTGGATTGATTGGGAAATGATGGAACAAATTGTGAACTCTGAATGTAATGGAACATTATCATTGCCCAAAATGACAAATATAGAGAAACCATAGAAACTTGGGAAGACCTATATGAAGTGATGGAGGATCAAATGAGAAGAACCAGAAAATGATCAACAGAAAGACCACAATAATTGAAAATAAAATGACATTGAAAAAGAGCAAAATGCAGTGACCTATCATGTACCAGAGAGCTACTAACAAGATACAGTGATCTCTCACCTATTGTGGAAGTTACATTCCAGAGACCCTGAGATAGGTGAAAATCCTTGAAGTACAGTCACTGCACCAGTCAGCTCGCAGGATACAAAACACAGTGCTGTGGTTGGTCGCCTTTCATTCCACCAGCCCATAGTGTACTGTACACAATCTCACCTTGGCAACCATGCTAGTGGTAGTGGTGTACTGCATTTCCATTGTGTACAGTATTGTATTCATATGCAAAACCCCAAGATATAGCGAAAACTCCGCAGTGCAGAATTAGATTTTTTCTAAACCCAAGAAACAGTGAAGCCATGATAAGTGAACTCTGATATGGTGAGGGATGACTATACACCTGCTTCCCTTGGCAATCAGTGGACTCTAGGGCTCCCTCTGATCCCCATTATCAAATATAATATCCTCTATTTGGTATTTAAAGACCTTTATAATCGAGGACCTTCACACATTTCCAGTCTCCTTAGACTTTGTTCCCCTTTTTAAAGTCTATGATCCATCTGCATTGGCTACTTTTTGCTTCTCACAAATGATATTCTAGCTTCCATTCCCATACTTTTGCCCCTTGTACCCAGCAGTGTGCTGGATTTGAAGAGGGCTGATTGTTAAATTTTCTGTGTGAGCATTTATATCCCAGAAGTTGGCAAACAGGCTAAATTAGGGTTTAATTTATTGTTTTGTTCATTATATAGATTTAAGAATGTGATAAATCAAATGTTAATAACGCAGGTTAAACTTCAAAGTGGGTCATGTACACTATCTCCCCACACACACAAAGCCAGACATTTACCAGTATACCTCTGCCCACACCAAAATGTTGTCCTTCCTTACCTCAGACTCTCAGCTTCCCTGACTTTCTTGAAGATTGGGCTTACATTTGCCATTCTGTAGGAGGCTCTTCCCAGACCTCCCCCTCCCAGGGACATTTCATTGAGATTTCCTTTTGAATGCAGTCTTCAGCTACTAAAGTTTAGAATTTTTGTTCTAAACCTTGTTTCTGTCCTTTGTGTCCTGGTGCCTGACTCATAGTAAATGCTTGCAAATCAAGATGAGATAAATGTAAATAAAATTTCATTTTCTGCAGATGTTACTGTGACCTCCTTTGCCATGACTATGCCTTTGGTGGCTAACCCTGGTAGAGTTTAAAATTGTGCTTCAATGTTTTGAAACCTAGTGGGATTGCCTGTTAACTCTGGGAGGAAGAAGAGAAAAGGGGAGAGAGTCAACAGGAATCATGTAACCATGGAAAATTTATGTGTAACTTTGTTTTTAGAATATAAAAAGATAAAAACAAAATAAAATGGTGCTTCAGACAAAAGTCATCTTCAGAGTTAAGAGTTTGGGACTGGTATCTACCAAGAAGGTCCATCTGTCCAAAGAGTTATAAGAACAAGTTCTGGAGAACATCGAGGTGGCTCAGTGGATTGAGAGCCAGGTCCAGACACTGGAGCTCTTGGGTTCAAATCTGATCTCCTAGCTAGGTGAACCTGGGCAAGTCACTCAACTCTTATCACTCTTCTGTGTTGGAACTAATACACAGTACTAAATCTAAGGTGGAAGGTAAGGATTAAAAAGAAGAAGGGGGGCAGCTGGGTAGCTCAGTGGATTGAGAGTCAGGCCTAGAGACGGGAGGTCCTAGGTTCAAATCTGACCTCAGATACTTCCTAGCTGTGTGACCCTGGGCAAGTCACTTGACCCCCATTGCCTAGCCCTTACCACTCTTCTGCCTTGGAGCCAATACACAGTATTGACTCCAAGATGGAAGGTAAGCGTTTAAAAAAAAACTAAAAAAAAAGAAGTATTTTATTGTGAGAGAGAGAGAGAGAGAGAGAGAGAGAGAGAGAGAGAGAGAGAGAGAGAGAGAGAGAGAGAGAGAGATCTTCTATGGCGGGGGAGAATATAAGAATGGAGAAAATTTCTATTAAAGGGCCATTCTTCCCATCCTTCTAAGGCTAAATATCAAGGGCTAGCTGTGGAGAACATGACTACCAATACCGAGATATTGGGAACAGACTGTAGAGCTACTTGTTCTCCTTGACTCTAGGATATCCATCAGCAAATGTCTCCATTCTTGTAAATGTCTCATGGAAGTCGTACCTGGTAGCAGCCCACAGACCAATGTGTAGCGGGTCTAGCAGGCTGACACAGAGCATTTAGAGAGGGAAGTAGACTAAGAGCCAGCAGGGAGTCATCAAAGGCAGGTCAAAAGCTCACTTCCTTTTTTAACAAGGCTACTCTACTAGGAGATGAGAGAAATTCTTTGAGAGTAATACATGGGGATTCCAGCAAGCCATTGACAGTCTTTCATGTTATCTTGGTAGAAAAGGTGATCTGTGAGCTAGAGGATAGTTATATTAGGTGAAGTCCAATGACTGAACCCCAAGTGTAGTCAAAGAATGGGCTGATGGAAGCTCAAATGGAAATCTCTAATGAGGCACACTGGGGGTCTTAGCCTTGACCCAGTTCTAAATATTTTAATCAGTGACTTGAGCAAAGGTACAATTTCTACTACTATCACATCTGCATAGGACACAAAGCCAGGGAGAATAGCTGAGTGACTGAGCTGGGAACCAAAGTGATCTCTACAGGACAAAACCATAGACAAAATTGGAAAAGGATAAATGTGAAGTCCTAATGCTTATCTTAAAAAACAACTTAGCTTAGTTTCTGTCTTAGAATGGATACTAAGTATTGGTTCCAAGGCAGAAAAGTGATAAAGGCTCTAGGCAATAGGGGTTAAGTGACTGGTCCAGAGTCACCCAGCCAGGAGGTCAAATTTGACGGTCTCTAGAATTGGCTCTCTATCTGCTGAGCCGCCTAGGTGCCCCACACTTATTTTTACAAAGTCATCTGCACAAATATAGAATGGGAAAGGCATAGCTAAATAACAGTTCCTAGAGGAAAGAGATCTCTTGAGTTTTAGAGAGCCGTCAATACAACAGAAGTTCTCAAATGAGAAAAGGAAGGCAAAACCCGAATGCCTTCTTGGGCTGTGTTAATGGAGGCACAACGTCCAGAAAGGATGTTCCAGTGACTGTCTATTGCCTCTGGTTGGCATTTAAAGCCCTTTGCAATCTGGTTCCAACTTTTCTTTCCAAGTGTATTATATATTACTTCTCTTCACACACACTATAATCCAGCCCATCTGCAGTTCCTCTCCTACAACATTCCATCTCTTCCTTCTGGCTCTTTGTTTAGACTGTCCTAGCCCCAGGCTTCTTCTGGCTGGCTTCTAGCCTCATCCAGGCCCACCATGCTTTGACTCTCTGACTATATGCCCATCCACCACCTTCATTTCTGCCCACAGCTGTGGCAACTGTAATAAAATCAACACTATCGTTCTACATTGACCAAGTGCTCTCTCTGGCTCATTCACCATCCTGGGACTTCCCTGATCAAAATACTCCTGTCTCTGTCTACCCTGTTCCTTCTTATATGTGTCATCTTAACCTATTGCAATATGAGCTTTTTGAAATCAAGGTGTGAAAATGGGGAGGGGGAATTGGGGGTTATTTTTTGTATTTGTATTCCCTAGCACAGTGCACAGTGCCTAGCACAGGTTAAATACTTAATAATTCTTTTTAACTCTTCATTTTTCTTCCTTCCTTCCTTTTCCTCCCTCCTTCTATTCCCTTCCTTCTCTCTTCCATTCTTCTACCTTCCTTCCTCCCTTTTTTCTTTCCTCTCTCCACTTTCTCACCTTCTCTTTCTCCCTTCCCTTCTTCCTTTCTTAGACCTAACCACAAGAAAGGGGCAAAATAAAGAGGTGTTAAATTAACTGTGAAAAGTAAGGTCAGGATAGGCAATCCTTTGATGAGGTGCAAATTGGTCCTTTGAGTGAATCAGAAAGGAAGTTCAATAGGATTAAAGTGATAGCCTGGGAACTTTTAGAAATTTAGTCCACTGGGTCCAAGAGACCTAGGAATCTTGCTACTGAAGGGATAGATAGGAAAAGGGATAAACACCTTAAAGAAAAGGGGCTGGGGGGCAGCTGGGTAACTCAGTGGATTGAGAGCTAGACCTAGAGATGGGAGGTCCTGGGTTCAAATCTGATCTCAGACACTTCCCTGCTGTGTGACCCTGGGCAAGTCACTTGACCCCCATTGCCCAGCCCTTACTGCTCTTCTGCCTTGGAACCAATGCACAGTATTGACTCCAAGACAGAAGGTAAGGGTTTAGAAAAAGAAAAAGAAAAAGAAAAGGGGCTAGAACTCTGAGAACAAGGCTGCTTGGGCCAATCGGAAGAAGATATATCTAAACAGAAGTTTTGTCACTGAGTCTCCACTCCCTCTACAGACCCCAAGGTGATAATAATGTGCCTTTCTTTGTTTTTAATGTTTACTTTGTCTTTATAAATTATGTTAGCAAACTTTATCTTTTGGTGGGGCATATTTATTGGGATTATAGTTGGAAATAGTAACTGAAGAAGAAAGGGGGTGTGAGGAAGAGAGGGGAGAAGAGAGGGAGGTAAGAGAGAGAGAGAGGCAGAGACAGAGAGAGACAGAGAGATGGGGGAGGGAGGGAGAGAGAGAGAGAGAGAGAGAGAGAGAGAGAGAGAGAGAGAGAGAGAGAGAGAGAGAGAGAGAAGGACAGAGAAAGACAGAGAGAGAGAGAGAGAGAGAGAGAGAGAGAGAGAGAGAGAGAGAGAGAGAGAGAAGGACAGAGAGAGACAGAGAGAGAGAGAGACAGAGAGAGAGAGAGAGAGAGAGAGAGAGAGAGAGAGAGAGAGAGAGAGAGAGAGAGAGAGAGAGAAGGACAGAGAAAGACAGAGAGAGACAGAGAGAGAGAGAGAATTTAACACTAATGTGTTTTGCCAGAGGCACTGTCTCTGACTAGGGGCTCAGAACTAAAACAAGATAAAGAGAATTATGGATTCTCTGATTGTACTCAGAGTGCCTCCAGGACAGGCACAGTAGAAGGATAAAGTTGGCAAACAGATCCCTATACCATCCTCTTAACATTGCTACACCCAGAATGTACTCTCTTCCTATTGCTCTTTTAGATCTCTGGTTCCTTCAAAGTTTAACTCAAGTACAACCACCGACAAGAAGTCTTCCTGATCCTCACAACTGCTTGTGCCTGTCCCACTCTAAGTGATCTTCTACCTGTGAAAAAGGACTTTGTTCAATGCCCCGATCACTAACCTGGAGGAGATACCAGAGACCTGCTTCTGGGAGAAGACATCCATCATTCCCCTATCACAAGGCTGGGAACAACATCTTTCTAATAGCCACCAGACTCAAACAGTCTTGCTCTCCCTTTCCAACTGCATCCAGAAAGGGTGAAGGAAGCATAGGATAGGCACAATGAAATGAGCTGGGTGAGGTGGAGGACTGTTTTCCCCTCCCCCTTTAAGGTCCCCATAGCCCCCGGAAATGGGCTTGGGGGTTCAGTTTGGTCTTTCATTTATCTTTTTCTGTTCTAGACATAGGCAGTGGAGTCCCTGGACAAAGGCTAAACCATAGTAACTGTGGAGACAGGATTCCAGGCCAGATATTACTTCCAGACCAGTGAGGAAATCCTGGGAAGGCAGGGTAACTGAGGATGGAGCCCAAGGGGGGCTTTGGAACATGGTAGAACCGTGCTATAGAAGAACTGAACTAAATTGTGAACTTAATCTCCTTTCCCTCCTCAGAAACTAAAATGGCACAAGGGTGGGGAATTATGCACCACACACACACACACACACACACACACACACACACACACACACACACACCAGTTGTGGGGAGGAGGTGATATTTGTATTTTTTATTAGAAGTTCTGAAGTAACTATTCCTAAAAGTTCATCTGTTAAGCAGTGGTTAAATGGAACTAGGATGCAGTTTACCCTTTTAAAATTGGAGGATACCATTGTTTTTTAATTGAAATTTTTATTTAATTAATTAATTTAGAATATTTTTCCATGGTTACAAGATTTATGTTCTTTTTCTCCCCTCCCACACACCCCCTCCTGTAGCCAATGTGCAATTCCACTGGGTTTTACATGAGTCATTGATCCATTTCCCTTTTATTGATGATGGTACCAAGGTGATCGTTTAGAGTCTAAGGGTGGGGGACACCATTGTTGGGGACTTAAGTCATTGGCTGAAAGATTAAACATCTCCACCTCTGCCCCTTAAGAGTACTGAAGAATCCTGGGGAAAGGATGAAATATAACATGACTGGCTCTCCTGTTGAGGTAGCCAGGATAGCTACTATTACATTGACTTTGTATATACTCCATACACACACACACACACACACACACACACACACACACACACACACAGAGTCTCTCTTGATAAAATGTAAGCAAGAATTCTTTCGTTTTTAATCTTTGCATCCTCAGTGTCTTACTCAAGGCCTGACACACCATAGTCAAGCAGAACTGTAAGCTTCTTGTTGACAGGGACATTTTCATTTTTGTCATCCCATCCACAATCCCTGGCACAGAACATGAACAGAAAAGGCAAATATAATTGTTATATTTCTAGTGTATTCAGATCCCCGGTGCCTAGTACAGTGCTTGGAAGAGTAGGAGTTTAATAGATGCTTGCTGATTGACCCCCCAAAAAAATCTTCAGATGGTTTCCAGTCTCCCAGCCATGAGCCTCTCTGAACAAGGATCAAGCCGGTGGTTGGCCATCCTCAATGGCCCAAATTTAATTGGTCACTGGACCCATACTCTGGTTCTTCAAGCCCAGCTAAATCTGCCAGTGCTTGCATTCACCATGTTGGCTTTCAAACAGCCAGGGTCACTTCCATGCTATGAGGAGGTACTGGGACTTACCACAAGCCACAGCCTAAAAGTGGGAGAATGGAATCTTCTTACATTGTCATGTTAGCATGAGCTTCTTTGAAGATCCTTCATGTTGTGACCAAGACAGTGACAAGCCTTGCCTACCCCTAGTGCTAGGCTTGGTCCCAGAAGCTCCACTTCCTTCCCTCTAGGGGGCTTTAAATGGACAGAGTGGATGGCAGTGGGCAACTTTACCTGCTGGGGGACTCAAGGTCAGCTCTGCTGAGAATTCGGTGTTGCTGGGGAGTGTACAGCCACTGAAAAGCAGTCAGAGTCCTCTCCTCTATCCGGAATCGGCCTTCCCGGACATACCTGTGGGCAAACAGATACAGTAAGCTAGAAGAAGAGGAATTCTCAGGCTCTATGACCTGGGTTCTAGTCCTGGCTGTCCGAGATTCTACTCCTGGGTTAAAGAAGGAGGAGCACCACTAGACTTCAGAATTGGCTATAGTCAAATTCCCATCCTAGAGACATAGTGGGTGGGAGACATGGTGGATTCCAGGTATGGGCTCCATATCCAAGACCAGGAGACCTTGAAGAAGACCACTTGGCCTTGGCTCTTGTGATCTGGATTCCAGTGCTGTAACTGCCACCAGTTCCACTATGTGCCTTCAATCAGGACAATCTCCTAGTCTGGGACTCATTTCAACTTCTTCATCTATAAAATGAAGAGATTAGACTCATGGTGGTTCTCTAAGGTTCCATCAGCTCAATGACTTTTTACAAGCCCCAGACCTATTATATAAGCTCTCCTGCTCTTCATGGTCTCTCTTCTAAGGAGTTTTCTCCTTGACTGGAAGTATTTAGGGAGTTACATGCTCCCCAGTCACAAGAGGGAAGGAGGAGGCGACAGCCAGTGAAGGGGGAGATTTTAGGCATCATGGACAGACTAATGGAGCAGATATTTCTGAACTTAAGAGCTTTCCCCAGAGCCCTGCAGGAGCCACCTATTTGGATCTGCCTAGCCATGAAGCCTTTCCTAATTGTCCCCAGCTGCTAGCATAGCAACAACATTTCTCTCATTATCTATTTGGTATATATCTTGAATATGCTTCTATCTGTACATATGGCCTCCCTTGATAGAGAGTAAACTCCTTGAAAGCAAGGACTGTTCCCTTCCATGTAGGCCCTCATCATTTTACGGTGATGACTGATTGCATCAATTTTCTGATTGCTCAACTCTTCCCTTACTCCAATCCATCTTCCACTCACCTGCCAAAATGATCTTTCTAAAATGCAGTTCTGAGAGGTCACCATCCTACCCCCATCCCCACCCAGGGGCTCTCATCACCTCCAAGATTAAATATAAAATTCTTTCTCTGGCATTCAAAGCCCTTCGTTCCATCTTACACTCTCCTCCAGTAACTCTATCCAGCTACACTGGTCTTACTGCTCTTCAACCAGGATACTCCCGATTCCTGACCGAACCTCTTCATTCTCTGTCCTCCAGATCCGGAATGTTCTCTCTCCTCATTTCACCCTCCCAGCTTCCCTGGCTTCCTTCAAAACTCAGCTCAAATCCTACCTCCTCTAGAAGGCATTGCCTGGTCCACCGCACATCCCCTCCTCTTTTGCTCTGCAATCACCTTCCATTTTCATGATATACATATATCTTGTATGCACCCAGTTATTTGCATGTTGTCTCTCCTATTTTAATGTGGGGTCCTCAAGGGCAGGAACTATTTTTGCCTTTCTTTGCATTGCATAGTTCCTGGTACAAAGTAGGCACATAGTAAATGGTTGCTGAATGGCTGATTGTCCAACAATTTGCAGGGCAGCTAGGTGGCTCAGTGGACTGAGTGCCATGTCTAGAAATCAGAGGGGAGGTCCTGGGTTCAAATATGACCTCAGATATTTCCTAGCTAGATGACCTTGGGCAAGTCACTTAACCCTCATTGCCTAGCACTTACCACTCCTTCACCTTGGAGGTAATACACAGTTTTGATTCTGAAGAAGTCCAGCCCACCTTTTTGTCTCTGACTCCAGTATGGGTGTTTTGGCTACAGCTGGCTCTGCCTACCCTGCATCCCTTGCCTCACTAGCTTAATTACAATACAAATCCAAAACAGATTCTCCATGGGATCAAACAGAATTGTGAGTTAGAAGGGGTCTTAAAATTCGTCTAGTCCATTCCCATCAGAGTCTCAGAAAACACAAGTGACTTATCCAAGATGGCAGAGTTGGGAATAAGTTCAGGGCTCTGCTGGAGTCATTTCAGGAGTACTGGGTTCAAATCTGGTCTCAGACAACTTTCTAGCTGGGTGACCCCTGGCAAGTCACTTAACCCCTAGTGCCTAGCCCTGGTCACTCTTCTGCCTTAGAAATAATACTAGGAGAGCAGGTAAGGGTTAAAAAAAAAATACAAGGTCAAATCTTTAGTATGAGCATTTACACCTCAAAAAATGGCAAATGCTAACAAATCCACTATGTACCCTCAATCAAGACAGTCCCCTTCTCTGGATCTCAGTTCAGTTTTTTCATCTGTAAAATGAAGGGACTGGAATGATGGTTCTCCAAGGTTCTATCAGCTCAATGACTTTTTATGAGCTCCAGAGCTATATAAACTCTCCTGATTTTGTTGATTGTCCATGTGAAGATGGGATTAACTCTCCCCTTGTCTATTTTTAGCTAAACAAATCAAGAACTTAAAGTACCCCTACTTGACACTAAGAGAGTCTGAAAGTCCCTGACTAGAGTGAGCTCACACCTCTAAAGGTCACTGCCCCATCCCCTTGGGCAGTGCTAGGCAAACTGAAAGACTTCAATTGTTTCCCTTAAAGTGGGGGAGCAACAAGAAGTGACCTTGAGAAAACTGCTTTAAAAAGGCCAGCTCAAGGATGAAGTCAGGCTCTCTCTCTGAGTTGTGAGCCAGACTAGGGGAAGAGACTCTTTCCCTGGATCCTGTGTTTGCTTTGTGGTGGTGAATGGAGGGATTCCTTCCTTGGTTCTACGGTGAGGGAGACCCTCTCTGCTCGTTGGCACTTTGGTGGGGCCCTCCCTTCAGTGTGAGTTCTGGTGAGATTCTTGGTGGTCTTAGCCTGTGCACTGAAGGTTCTCAGGGGATTCTTCATCGTCTCCTGGTTCTTCAGATTTCAGCTTCCTAATTAGGATTTTCGATTCTGGTGAGATTCACAGTTGCAGTCTGGAGACATTAGGATTAAACTTAGGGTATTTGTAGCTAGGCAGTACTTTCTGTCTCTTTATCTACATTTTTTCACTTTCACTCTTTCCACTTCTTTGTAAATAAAGCTGCTAAAAGTCATTTTGACTTAAACTGTAATATTTTTAAATCAGCAATCACAATATTACTTTAGAACTTTTATTAGCATAAAAACCTAAATTTAAATGCTTACATCTAGATTTAAGAAAATGTTAAAAGTAACCTCAGGGTCACCTTGGAGAGCAAAGATCTGAGCCAGTCATCCCATTGTGGGAGGTAAAAAAATATAAAATGGGGGGCAACTGCATGACTCCGTGGATTGAGAGCCAAGCCTAGAGACAGAAGTCCTGGGTTCAAATTTGACCTCAGACACTACCTAGCTGCGTGGCCCTGGGCAAATCACTTAACCCCTATTGTCTAGCCCTTACCACTCTTCTGCCTTGGAACCAATACACAGTATTGATTCTAGGATGGAAGGCGAGGGTTTAAAAAAAAATAAAAAATGGGAAGTGTTTATAAAGCAGATTAAATTCAAAAGGACATTTACATACTTCACCCTGCCCCTCCCAGAAATCCTTGTTGTTAAACATTTAGCTGAATACCTCTTTGTCTGGACTTCCCTCTGAGTGAAAACACTCAGAGGGAATGAAGTCACCACCAGATTGCAGACCCAATAACTGCAGGCTAATGATGATTACAAGGATGATGGTGATCAATTGATAATAATAACAATAACTGGCATTAATAAAGCACTTGAAGGCTTTGCAAAGTTCTTTATATCCATTATCTCATTTGAACCTCACAATATCCCTGGAGAGACACCTCATTGAGAGTCATAACCATGAAATCACAAGTCTAGTTCCCCACCCTCATCCCTGAAAAGAGAGGAAGCAAGGGATAGTGGATAAAGGACCAGACTGGAAATTAAGAAAATCTGAATTCAAATCCTGCCTCTGACACTAATTGTATGATTTGTGAGCAAGTCTCCTAATCACTTTCTGATTTATTTACTATCAACTAATTTGTAGACGGGTGGTTATGGAGGAGGTCTCCATTTCTAGGAATTCACAAATCTTTGATGTGTTGACATTGCCAAGCAAACCTGGAATGAAATGACAGAACATTAACCCTGAAAAAGACTGGAAGCCTTCTACTCCATCTGCTTCATTTTGTAGAGAATCAGTGGAAGCCTAGAAAGGGAGAAGGACTTGGCCAAGGTCACACAGAAAATTAGGAATAGAATTCAAGTTTCTTGACTTCCAGTCCAGAAATTTTTCCAAGACACCATGTTGATGTTTAAAGTCGTGTAATCTCAGAATCATAAATTTAGAATCAGAAGGCATCTTTGAGTTCATATACTTCAATTCTCTCATTTTACAGATGAGGAAACTGAGGCCAAGAGAGGTTAAATTTGAAACTGGGTCTTCTTCACTCTAAATCCAATGGATGCAAGGAAGACATCAGGTCCAGGGTAAAAAGTACACTCTAAATTTAAAACATTCTCCTTTAATATTAATAATATTTTAATAATATCCATGAGAGTAGGAATTCTTTTTGTCCTTGTATTCCTGGCAGTGTCACAGGGGCTTGTTGATTGACTGACTGGAAATTGCCCAGAAGCCAGGTCCAGTCCTGCCAGGAGCTAGAGAGAAAGAAAAGGTTGTTTTGCGAATCTATGAGTCTCAAGTCCCTTTAAAAAAAGAAAAGAGTTTAGTCCAATTAGGGAGGTATGTTTGGGGCCAGAGGAACCACTAGGATGAACTCAACCATTTGTAGACAGAAGATGAATAATTAGGAACTGGGATTGGATTTGTGATTTCACTGATATAGGGAGCCCCCAGGTGAACAAACTCCCTCTAATTGTTTATAAACTTCCCTGCAGTTTATAGAGTTAGAGCAGGGATTTTCAAACTTCATGGACCCCTCTGACAGTCTAGTGAAACCTACAGATGTTTTTTCCAGAACATCTTTAAATGTATAAACAAAATATATTGGACTATAAAGGAAAACAATTATATTGAAACAGTTATCTATCTATCTATCTATATTTTAAGACGGGGGGGGGGGGGGAGGAGGGGGCAATGAGATAGCTGGGGAAATTGAGAGTCAGATCTAGAGACAGGAGGTCCTGAATTCAAATTTGGCCTCAGATACTTCCTAGCTGTATCACCCTGAGCAAGTCACTTAATCCCCATTGCCTAGCCCTTACTGCCACTCTTCTGCCTTGGAACCAATACATAGTATTGATTCTAACATAGAAGGTAACGGTTTAAAAAAAATAAAAAAGCTAATAGGTTCCAAGTTAAGAATTCCTGTCTCAGAGAATTTCCTGGGGCACTGAAATATTGTGGGCAGCCAGATGGTACAAGTGGATAGAGTAAAGGGCCTAGAGTCAGGAAGACTCATCTTTCTGAATTCAAATTTGGCTTCAGATATATAACTAGCGGTGTGACCCTGGACAAGTCACTCAATCCTGTTTGCCTCAGTTTCCTCATCTTTCAAATGAGCTGGAGAAGGAAATGGCAAATCCCTCTAGTATCTTTGCCAAGAAAATCCCAAATTTCCATTTCCATGAAGAGTGACAACTGAAAACAACTGAACAAATGGACTAGCTAACCTCTATTTGGGAGCAAGAATATGACACAGGATAGGTGCTGGGACTGGACTGGGGCTGCCTGGGGTAGAAAGAAACCGGAAAAAGGAGATGCAAGAAGGCACTGAAAACAAACTCTGTTGACTTCCTTGATATGGCAGAAGCTCTGAGTTCAAATCCTGATTACTGAGCTTTTGTGACTCCAAGCAAGTCTTTTAATATCCTGGAGCTCAGATCTCCCATCTGTAAAATTAAGATGTTGGACTCGACCTCTTCTGAGTTCTCTTCCAGATCTCCAATACTTATTGAAATAATTTTGCTGTGTTTCAAAATGATCAATTCAAGGTAACTGCAAACTGCATAGGGGATGACAAAGTCCCCTTGAAATGGATGAGGCTGGTTTCTTCCCTGAGCGACTGCTAGACCAGTAACCTGATACCTGAATGTGACTCTGATTTCCCAGCCCAAGGCCCAGCTGCTGGGAGACGTCCCAGGCTGGAATAAAGGAAGAGGCTGGGGGGAGGGGGGTTCTGGCTGCCTTAGGGCCAAGGGCCCCCACACGGGATCATTTCTGTTTTCCTCAACGTACTCTCCCTTCAAACTCTCCTCTTCAAACTCTTTCCCATAACAACAGTGGTGAAGGGAAGGTTTGGGGGTATTTTCCCCAAGCCCAAGAGTCTTTCTATCCCCCCACCAGGGAAACCCCCTCCCCCAGCCTCATTCTTAGGAAGAAATTGGAAGAGAGTCTTCAGCTCCAACCCTACCCACCTAGTCCACATGCCTAAAGTGTTGGGAATATGTGCCAAGAATCCAAGGAATTGGGGCAGAAGCCGAGAGCAGGGCATCTCCTTGAATTGGCCTCTGAATGTCAGGAGCAGACAGGGGCTCCTCTGTGAGCCCTAACATCCATCCTTGAAGAACTAGTCTCATTGTACCAAAAGAAGGGATGGGGATAGGGGATGGAGAGGAGAGTGACCTCCACAGATCAGATGGGGAAGGTTGGGTGGGGAGCAACAATGGGGTGGAGAGGAGAATGATCCTTCACTTTTATTTTTTATTACCTTCCATCATAGAATCCAAGACAGAAGAGTAGTAAGGGCTAGGCAATGGGGGTTAAGTGACTTGCCCAGGGTCACATGGCTAGGAAGTATCTGAAATCAAATTTGAACCCAGGACCTCCTGTCTCTAGGTTTGGTTCTCAATCCACTGAGTCACCTCACTGGCCCCTGTTCCTTCTTATCTTGTAATGAAGAAGAAACAGAATTTAGAAAGAAATCAAGGAGTCTCAGCTCTGACCTCTACCCTAACCATACCCTGATAGGGATACAAGGAGACAGTGGAGAGTGGAGGGAGGGGCACTAGGGCATTCTCATGCCAACTTTGCCTAAAGGGTACAGGGAGGAGAGGGGCCATCAAGAAAGGTGCAAGAGCTAAGGTGTAGATGCTCTATGCTGCCCTGGGGTGGGAGTGGTCTTGTGATAAGGGCAAGCCACAGCTCCCTGAAAACGCTGGATCCAAAACCGGACCGGCTAGGTAGCTCAGCGGATAGAGTAGAATACTAGGCCTGGAGTCAGGAAAGCCTGGGTTCAAATGTGGATTCAGACACTTCCTGATTGTGTTACCCTGGGCAAGTCACTTAACTCGGGCTGCTGCTCTTCCGTTTTGGAACTGAGCCTAAGGCAGAAGATAAGGGATTAGGAGAAAACAAAACTGACCCAAGTAGCTCACATTTGGGAAAGTTTGAGTTTGGGCCAGAGAGGAGGGATCCTGCCTGCCGCGAGCTGTGCCCTTCCCTTCCCTGGCCTTCCCCGGCCTCCTAGGGAGCACCGACCGTCTTGGCCAGGCTGTTAAGGGAGGGCAGCCTGAGTCCGGCGTCCCGAGCCCCAAGCTCCCTGGCCCATCAAGCCACCCTCCCCTGCGCCTCCGAAATCGCCCTTCGCACGCCCCACCCTCCCCACTCACCAGCGCACCAGCTCCCAGCGCTTCTCCCCGGGCTCCCTGCGGCCCGCCATGCCTCGGGCCCCCGCCTGGCACCCCTGGGCGCCTCCTCCCACCCCTATCCGGGCCGGGGACTGCTGGAGGAGGCTGCGGCGGCGGCTGCTCAGACTGCGGCAGGACAGGGAGAGAGCCGGGAGAGAGGGATTAGGGGCAGGACTGGCGGAGCTGAGGCGGGGGAGGGGAACAGGAGGGCGGGGCGGAAAGGGGGGCCCCAGTTGGGTCCTCCCTGCCCCCCCCCCAACTCGATGCCGGGCCTAGGCCGCTGCTCCCTGTGGAGTCGGAGTTAGGGGAGCTAACCCGGGAGGAAGGAGCTGCCTGGACGCCCCCGCACCCCCCCCCCCCCCCCCCCCCCGCTGCATGGTGAGTGCGACTAGGGCAGCGCTCCGCCCCGCCCACAACCCTGTCAGGGACTGCGAGATCTAACCAGGTAGAGGCCAGCTAGTCCAACCTCGTCAATTTCCAGAAGAGGAGCCTGAGCCCAGAGAGGCTTCGCATGGAAGGGCTGGAGCCCCAGGTGTCCGGGTCCTCTTCCAGGAGGGAGGCCGCCTTCCCCTCGTTTGGTTATTTTCTGCAGAGAGTTATTTTCTCAGCTTCCTGGAAGTTTGTGAGAAGCCTCCCCCATTTCACTTCCCTTTTCTCTTTCCTCTCCGGGTCCCAGAAATACAAAAGGGACGCCCCTACCTTTGGGCACTGTTTTAGAAAGCCCTCCCCTTGGAGTCAAGGAGGGAGCTGGGGGCAAGACCTTGGCCAAGTCATTTCCTTCCTATGATTCTGTTTTGTCCTCTGAAAAATGTAGTTGGACTAGATCAGCTGTGCTCAGAGTTTGACCAGAGAACCTGTATCTCTGAGACACTTACTGGAAGTCCTTGAAAGATCAAAACTATTTTTCTTCACAATGCTAAGACTTTTGTTTCCAACACGGCAAATGGTAATAGATAGACACATAAACAAAAGCTCTTTAGAAGGTCTTCAACATATTTATTTTTAAAATTTGAGAACCGCTGGTCTAGATGACCTCTAATATACCATCCAGCCCCAAAACACTATACTTTGCTGCCTTGCTGGTGACTCTGGGTTAAGCATATACCTCTCTGAGCTTCTTCTTTCTTATTGAGCAAGCAATGTGGTCCAATGGGAAGAGCCCAAGGTTTAGAGTCAGAGAACCTAGGTTTGAATCTCTCCTCTGCCACTTACCTCTTGCATGACCTTGGACAAGTCACTTAGCTCTTGGGGTCTCAGTTTCATCATCTGTAAATTGAAGAAGTTGGATTAGATAACCTTTAAGGTCCATTTCAGCTCTAAAGGTGTGGTCCTGTGCGACTGTGGGCAAGTCCCTTTATTTCAAGTTTCAATTACCTTTCCGGTAAAATTTGGACAATAATTGACATCCCAGACCTGCTGGGAGGATCCCAAAGGATGACATAAATTACCCACCAGTCTTCAGATGCTCAGATGTGCCTTAGATATGGTGACCCAAGACTCTGGGGGAGGGGGAATGCAGGCTATATCAAGAAAGGAAGATTCTACTGAATCTGTTGCTTTGTCCATGCCCCAGATTTTTATCTCCCTATTGGGTGTGGTCATCTGCCTTTAGAATGTAAGCCACTTGGAGGCAACAAGGTGACAGAAGATTGAAAGCCAGGCTTGGGGACAGGAAGTTCTGGGTTAAATCTGATCTTAAACACTTCCTAGCCAGGTGACCTTGGGCAAGTCACTTAATCCCCATTGCCTAGCCCTAACCACTCTTCTGCCTTGGAACTAATATACAGTATTGGTTCTAAGATGGAATGTGAGGTTTTTTAAAGCTACTTAAAAGCAAGACTTATCTTTCTTTTTGCTTGAATTTGTATTCTAACACTTAGCACAGTGCCTGGTGTATAGTAAGCATTCATGAGTGTCTCATTCATAAATGCTCTGGGAAAGAGGCAGGAAGAACATAGATAGATACATGACCATTCTCAGTTTTTTTTTTCCTGTAAAATAGTGATAATAAAAGTCTTACCACTTTCCTCAATGGGCTGTTGTGAGGAAAATGCTCTGTAAACTTTAAAGAGGCCAAAATCACCACTCACCCCAAAGAACAATGGAGGGAGACATAAGAGGCACAAATAAACTACAGTTTATTTCCTACCATCACTTAATCTCAAGAAGTGGCAGGAGGAATAGAAAGAGGATGGTTGGAAAAGAAAAGGTCCATCATGAAAAAAAAATAAAGTGAGAAAATTCAAGTGCTCCACTGGTACCCACAAAATGCAAGAAGGCTTAGAGAAAAGCTTCCAGGACACTGGATCCTTCCATAGACCCTCTAGATAGAAGATCTATGACTGGAAATGATGAATATGAACAAAAATGTGATGAGAAGGCATGGATAGGTTTCCATTTGCTTTACTGAAAAGAATGCCATCATCAATAAGCATCCTAATCCATTAAAGACTAGAACCTTGAGGGCGGGAGCTGACTTCATTTTTGTTTCTCTATTATTGATACCTAGTACAGGGCCTCAAAAATAGTAGATTTTTTAAAGAGAAAACAAAAGAAATAAGGAATGAGAAACTTGGTTACTCACACACAAAAAAAAAAACCTATGTACCATGTTCTTTTCTCTTTTCTCTTTTCTTTTTTAAACTCTTACCTTCTATCTTAGAATCTTTTCTAAAGCAGAAATATGACAAGGGCTAGGCAATTGGGGTTATGTCACTTGCCCAGGGTTACCCAACTAAGAAGTACCTGAGGAGGGGGCAGCTGGGTGGCTCAGTGGATTGAGAGCCAGGCCTAGAGACAAGAGGTCCTAGGTTCAAATCTGGCCTCAGACACTTCCCAGCTGTGTGACCCTGGGCAAGTCACTTAACCCCCATTGCCTAGCCCTTACCCTCTTCTGCCTTGGAGACAATACACAGTATTGACTCCAAGATGGAAGGTAAGGGTTTAAAAAAAAAAAATACCTGGGGTCAGATTTGAACCCAGAACCTCCTAATTCCAGGCATGGTGCTTTATCTACTGTGGTACCTAGTTGCCCCCATCATGAATGTTTTCTTTGAAAAAAGGATCAGCCAGAACAATTCTGAAGGACAAATAATGCTATCTACCTCCAGAGAAAGAACTGTTGGAGTCAGAATGCCAAACAAAACATATAATTTTTTCACTTTAGTTTATTTAGGCATTTTGGTTTTATAAGAGGTTTTTTTTACAACAATGAATGATATGGAAATATGTTTTGCATGATAATATATGTATAGTCCATATCAAATTGCTTGCCATCTCTAAGGAAGGTGAGGGAAGGGAGGTAGGGAGATAATTTGGATATTATAACTTCAGAAAACTTATGTGGAAAAGTGTTATTGCATGTAATTGATAACAAAATATCTTCACACAAAAAAGGAAAAAGGAAATTGATTATATTTTAATAGACAGGAAATGAGTAGTTATTTATGTAGAAATTGGTCTCAAATAATTTGTCTATGTAAAATCAGACCATCAATTTGTTTAGAGCAACAACTGAAATCAGTACAAAGCTAAAAGAACGAAAAACAGACTTCATGCACTTGAAACAACTCAATCAATCCTGACCTATTCAAAGTGGATGTTGGCAATGGATAGAAGAAACAACATAGACACAGACCATAATAATTTCATACAGAAGCATATATAAATCAATTACCATAAACAAAAAGACAACATTTACTTGCCAAGATGAAATTTGTAGCAACCAAAAACAATATCAGAATAGAATATAAAATTGTTCATAAAATAAAATAAACATGCTAATAAATATTATTGAATGTAAGTGATATAGTCTGAATAAAACAGTAAGAAGCAAAGAAAAAAATAATTTAAAGAAAACTTGGTAGTAACCTCAACTGGCCAAAGCCATCCCAAGAGTACTTAAGGATGGAAATGGGAGATAAATAAAAGAAAAATGGAATGATCTACAAAGATTTCTATAACATTGTTTCACCATCAAGCATAGTTAATTCTAGCTTGGACTATAATATTATAGTTCCAAATGTGCTCATAGAAGAAGTAGAAATAGCCCTAAAGAGAACAAAAATGGGGAAAATAGCTGGATAAATTATGTGTACTTTGAAGAGATCCATCCTGGAAAACAACACAACTGTGAGGGCAGTGAGGATGGATTCACAAGATTTCTAAAGGAGAGAAAGATACTTGAGAAATGCAGGAAAATCTCAGAACTTTATAATAATAGAAAAAGGAAATAAAGACAACAGCAAGAATTATTCCCTATATGCCTATTCCTCCCAATTATATACTATTTTTATTAGAATCCTCTCCACCTGCTTCTAAGACATTCTCAATTAATATTTGAATTGAGCAAAGTCTTTCTCGAGCAATATTGCATAGTAAACCACAAATTTACTATCATGTTGTTGTTTTAAAGATGTGAGGAAGAGGTAACATGGTAATATAGAAGAGAGAGCCAGACCTGAAGTTAAGAGGACCTAGTTTCAAATCTGACCTCAAACTCTTCCTAGCTATGTGACCCTGGACAAGTCACTTA
The DNA here is from genome assembly GCF_027887165.1 of Monodelphis domestica. Classification (NCBI taxonomy): domain Eukaryota; kingdom Metazoa; phylum Chordata; class Mammalia; order Didelphimorphia; family Didelphidae; genus Monodelphis; species Monodelphis domestica. The sequence goes on along the minus strand of NC_077228.1, from coordinate 512,105,676 downwards.
ATCCAGTTTGCCTAGCCCTTACTCTTCTGTCTTAGAGTTGTTAGTAAAACAGTAAGGTCAGGGGATGTAATATTCCATTGTGATTATTTGTTGACTATTAGAAAAGAATTTGAGCTGGGTGGAGCAAAATGCCCCTTAAAGGCTCTCTTTCTACAAGGTGTCCCCCATCCATAGATCAAAATTATTCAAGTCTTTGAAACATTTCACAAGAAATCACCTCATGAAATAGATATCAGGGAAAGCATTGAGAAGGAAGCAGTGTGTTCACCAAAAGGGTCAGACAGCCCTGATTAGACTGAAACTTCCTCAGGGTCAGGGACTATAACTTTTCTGCTTTGTAGTTCCTAGCACAGAAACAGAGAGCATTTAATGTTTGTTGAATTCAATCAGTAAAATCAAAGTCAAAGAGGTAAACTGGCTTATAAACTGACCATTAATACTTCTTCACTAGTGATCCATCACCTGGTCTCTGTCCTCCCAGACTCTTCAAATACAACTCCCTGTACCCAAAATACCCTACTCCCTCTGTAGAAATTAAAGGCTATCTATTTCATTTTCAGCTTCATAAATAACGTCAATAATAATAAAGAATAAAGAAAACCCTGGATGGTGATCAGGAGGTCTTTTTCTTGTCCATACTCTGTCACTAATTACCTTTGATATTATTGCGGTAATTTTATCTGTCTGGACCTCAGTTTCCTCCTTCATAAAATGGGGGCTTAGACTGGACACCTTCTAAAGCCCCTTCCAGCTTTAACACTGTTTGATGTTTGGTTAGTGAAGCCAAGGTCATGGGTTCCAGACTCCTGGAAACAAATTAGAAAAGAATTTGGTCCTATGCTTCCATTTACTTATATTTCTCCTTCATAGTAGTGTATCCTAGAGGCTGTGAAGTGGCTCAGTGAATAGATAACCAGGCCTAGAGATGGGAGGTCTAGGTCTGACCCTGGGCAAGTCACTTGACCCCAAATGCCTAGCCCCTACTGAACTTCTGCCTTGGAAATGGCACACACTATTGATTCTAAGCAGAAAGTAAAGGGAAAGAAAGAAAGAAAGAAAGAAAGAAAGAAAGAAAGAAAGAAAGAAAGAAAGAAAGAAAGAAAGAAAGAAAGAAAGAAAGAAAGAAAGAAAGAAAGAAAGAAAGAAAGAAAGAAAGAAAGAAAGAAAGAAAGAAAGAAAGAAAGAAAGAAAGAAAGAAAGAAAGAAAGAAAGAAAGAAAGAAAGAAAGAAAGAAAGAAAGAAAGAAAGAAAGAAAGAAAGAAAGAAATGTATCCTATTGCACACAAAGAGCATGGGTAAGAAAGCATAGGTGGCTCAGAGGGACCTAGCTCCATTACTAGAAACACAAGACTCAGAAGCATATTAGTGTATGACAGCACATAAATCTTGCTATAGACCAGATAGATGGGAACAGGTTAGTCTCATGAGAGACTGATATGTCTTCTGTGGGCTCCTCCAAAGGAGAATTTCTCCATCCTTTTTCCACTGCTTGGCATTACTCTTACCTGGAGGAGGAGAAGGCTAACTACAATTTCTGTTCTGTAATTTTAGGGAGCTCTGGAGGCGCATCATTTAACCCCAATTGCCTAGTTTTTGTCTACTTTTTGTCTTAGAATTGATTAAAAAAAGGGGGGCAGCTGGGCAGCTCAGTGGATTGAGAGCCAGGCCTAGAGACGGGAGGTCCTAGGTTCAAATCTGGCCTCAGAAACTTCCCAGCTGTGTGACCCTGGGCAAGTCACTTAACCCCCATTGCCTAACCCTTACCACTCTTCTGCCTTGGAGCCAATACACAGTATTGACTCCAAGAGGGAAGGTAAGGGTTAAAAAAATTGATAAAAAGACAGAAGGTAAAGTTTTTTTTAAGCTTTTAAGGGGGGTTCTGTTCAGGGTCTGTTCAAAATGGTGGTTAACCCACCACCTGTTATTCTACCATAAGTACATCATTCTTTTGAGACTTGAAGGTTTATATTTTCCAGAGCCCTCTATTAAAAGTAAATACCCTGGGGGCAGCTGGGTGGCTCAGTGGATTGAGAGCCAGGCCTAGAGATGGGAGATCCTGGGTTCAAATCTGACCTCAGACACTTCCTAGCTGTGTGATCCTGGGTAAGTCACTTAACACCCCTCCCCCATTGTCTAGCCCTTACAACTCTTCTGCCTTGGAGCCAATACACAGTAAGAGTTTACCAAAAAAAAAAAAAAAGTAAATACCCTGAGGTGACAGCTAGACAGCTCAATGGATAGAGAGCCAGGTCTAGATACAAGAAGTCCTGGGTTCAGATCTGATCTCAGACACTTCCTAGCTGTGTGACTCTGGGCAAGTCACTTAACAAAACCCTTTGTCTAGCCCTTACCGCTCTTCTGCCTTGAAATCAAAACACAGTGTTGATTCTAAGACAGAAGTTTAGGATTAAAAGAAAAAAGTAAATACCCTGGACATTTCTTAGTGTTGTTATAAGACAGAAAGTAAGAATTTTTTTAAAAAGTAAATATCCAGAGGGAGAGTTATCAGGATGAGGAGGGAGGCAATAAAAAAGTAGACCAAGAGGGAGGAAAGGATATGGAGAAGAAAGTATCAAACCATTATTTTTTTCCAAAGGTTTTTCACCATTTTCACTCTGCTGGTAATGTTCTTTCCTGTGACTTACTGGCCCCTCCCCCAGATGTGTCCTTCAAGGGGAGCTGCCAAAGCACCCCCCCTTAGAGATGGGACCTGCTCATTGTCAAGGAGGAGCAGGCAGAGGGGAGATACCTCTGGGAGCTGGCCTAGAAGAGTGGCTTAGTCTGGCAAGGGCTGGAAAGGAACCAGACCTTGGCTCTTTCCTTTTGGGAGAATGACCTCTTTCTCCCCAAATTATCAAGTATTACTAACTAGCTGTTTAAGCGTCTGGACCCCAAGTAGAATGCAATTTGCTTGCGGATAGAGACTTTAATTCTTGCCTTTGGATTCATAGAACTTATGCGAGGCACAATACTTGCCTCTCAAGCAGTAAGTGATTGATAAACGTTTGTCGAATTGAATCCTAGGCTGTATTGAATTAAATGACACTCAGGCAGGACTCTGCCCCCGAGTACTTCAGCCGCAGACTGGGGCTCGGTGGATGCTCATGAAATATTTATTAAATTAATGTTTTTGAATCAACTCTGCCCATTGCGTATAAGCCGGACTTTACTTCTGGAACTTCTCTCCCGTCCCCTAGAGAGCCCCAAGGGCGGGGGCCGGGCCTGGAAGCAGGATTGGGGACGGGGTGTGGGGAGGGGAGCTAATAACGCTCTGGGGAGCTGTCCGTGGTGCCGACATCGGCGCAGTTGGGTACTCTCTCCCGGCTCAGGTCCGGGGCTAGGACTCCACCACCCCTCACCCCAGCCCAGCCCATTCGCTTTACTATCTCAGTGACCTAAAGAAGTCCCCTCTCGCTCCCCCCACCCAACCCCCACTCCTCCCACGTCTGTCCCCGAGGCCTCCTACTCCATCGCCCACCAGACTCTCTTTCTGCCACTCTTGTTTTCCAGTGTCTGTGACTCCTTCAGTTCGCTTTGCTGCACTCTGTCTCCCACCCCATCCCTTCCCTTAACCTTGCTCCCCGCACCAGGCTTGGGAGCAGTCAGCATCAGTTCCTCCCCGCCCCCAGTCTCCTCCCCGCCCTCTCCCGGTCTATCCCAGGTCCCTGTCCCCTCCCCCTCCTCTTCGTCTATCCCCATCACCCCTCCTCCTCCTCTGCCTCCTCCTCCTTCTCTTCTGCCCTCCCTCCGATCTCTCGCCAGTTCCGGTCACGTTGCTCGGTGTTTACGCCTTGATCCCGCCCCGAAGCCCCCCCTTGACGCCCCGGAGCACCCCTCCTTCTCCCCCAGCCCCCCTCGTCAGAGCCCCCCAGAGACTGGAGCCGGCCAGCCCCGGCACCTCCCGCCCGCGTAGCTGATGGAGCCGCAGCCAGAGCAGGCGCCACAGAGACCCGGGAGCATCTAAACGGGTTGGAGGAGAGGCGCCCCCCACCCCAGCCTCCCCAGACCCAGCTGCTGTTCTCCTCGGCCGGCCGAACCCGCCGCTCCCTCGGGTCACGAAGGTGAGGACGGGAGCAGTGGGGAGTGGAGCGGAGGCGGGGCAGGGTGGAGGGGGGCTGGCGAGGTGAAGGGGAACAGAGCCAGACACTGCGCCTGCCTCCTGGGAAGGTTGGAGCCAGGGCTGGAGGGGCCCCGAACACTAGGGAGGGAGCGCGACTCAGTTCCACTGCCTGCAGAAGTTGTCCTCCACGGCCTGGCCCCTGGCCCCTGGTCCCTTCTACCCAGCCGTCCTTCGCAGGAATCAAGGTGGAGATGGGTGAGGGAGTCCAGGGGTGCTCAGACCAAGACTTCGCTCCCCCTTCACACACTTCCCTCTTTACCCTCCTTTCCTTTCCCTCCTCCCTTCCCCCCTCCTTCTCTCTTTCTTCTTCGTCCTTCCATTATCCCTCCCCCACCCCCTGCCTTTCTCCTCTTCGCCCCTTCCCCAGGGTGTTCATATTCCCAGCAAAATCAGAACAGATCAGGATAAACGACTATCGAGGGATTCCCCCACTCCCCCAGGATTCAATTAAACAAATATTCACGAAGTAGCCCCAATGCGCTAGGCACTGTGCTAAGTGCTGGGCATACAAAAATTAAGAAGGCACAGCCCTTGCCCTCAAGGAGTTTAAAGTCTAAAAGGGGAGCAGCAATCTCTATTCCACCCCCACCGCACCTCAGGTGCCCACCTCCACGCTTTGCAACTTGGGGCTTGAGTTGTGGAAGTCTTTCCTGGAGGAGGAAAAGGGAGAGGGAGAGATCTGTAGACCTGGGGTCCATTGACTTGAGGAAGGGGGAAGGAAGCAAATATGTTGGGAAGAAGAAGGACTTCCAGGTGGGGGTATTTGGGTGATAGATTTACTGGTCTATCTGCCTTGCAGACAAATTCACAGAAATTTTGCTTGCCTTGCTCCCGACCTGATTTCTTTTAAAACCAGCCTTCCAAGCAGGATCGTTTAAAGGGTTACAAAATCCCACTGAGATAAGGGGTTGGGAGATCAGCTCTTGCCATCAGTTCTTTGTGCCTTCCCCTTCTTCTCACCCCCTCCCCTGCCCACCAGATTGTAGCAAATCACCCTTGGGGGAGCAAGTTGACAGAATGGGAATGAGGTAGCCCTAGTAAAGCTGCAATGAACAGCTGGAGTCATCGTGGAAACCACAGTATCCCTTCCCCTGCTGTACAGTAACAGTCCCTGAACTGGAAGGTCATTTAGCCCCTCCTGTACCTGAGCAGAAATCCCCTTTACAAGTGAGCCTGGTTTTTTTCCACCTTCTGCTTCATGATCTCTACTTATGGGGAATTCACTATCTCCCAAAGCAATACCTTCCTTCCACTTTGGCATGGCTTGAAGTTTTAGGAAACTTGCAGAGGCCAAACATAAATCTACCCCTCCCTAATTTTGGTCCATTATTCTTAGTTCTGTCTCTGGGGACACAAACAAAACAAGTGCAATCACTCTTCTGTATAATGGGAAACATTGGGAGTTAGCAGTCATGTTCCCCATAAGTTTTTTTCTTCTCCAGACTAAGCATCTATCCTCATTTTATATAGTTTCCAGTCTTATTGCCCTACCTACACACACACATTATTTGAAAAATAGTCTGTCCAGGAACTATGTCGACTTTCTGGTCCAGGACACTTTGCTCTTAAATGGTATTAGTTTTGGGGAGAGGAGGCTTCCATTATACACTATTGAGTCATTTTATTCACTAAAATCTACAAGATGTTTTCAGACAAATTACTGCCTAGTCACATTTCCTCCAACTTGAACCTGTGCCATTGAATGTTTGAACCCAAGTTTAGGACTTTACATTGATCTCTGCTTTCTCCCAAATTTATTCATCGTGGCTATATCTATGGCTTTACCTGTACCAAGGCAAAGAAAATCACTTTCTATTTCAAGCCTCCAAATCAAAATTTGCAGAGGCCTTTCTGCTTCCAGCAGTCTACAACCTCCATAACAATAACAATGACATTTTACATTAAATTTACATTTTTATACCACTCTTTTCAACATGATTTCATGGTCTCTGTGTGCCTCAGCCCCACCAATGCCTATGAGATAGATCAATCAGATTGGATTCTTCCTATTTCACATCTGAGGACACAGAGACACAAATAAGATAAACAACTTGCCTAAGCTTGCCCAGTAAATTAGGTGCTAGAATGCAGGTCTTCTAATTCCTCTTCAGGGATTTATTCTAGAATATATAACCTTAGATGTCATAAGAGTATATAAGGAAAAACACTTGAATAGGCCTCAGGAGACTTGTGTTCTCCCAAGTTCACTTGTGTGACCTTGGACAAGTCACAGGATCATCACAGAATAATAAAATTTGAGCCACAGGGACTTCAGAAATTATATCATTGAACCCCTTCATTATCCAGGTGACAAAACTGGGACTCAAAGGGTCCCAAATTAAAAACATTAAATTCAATCTCACAAATATTTATTAAACATCTACTATGTCCAAACTATGTGCTGGACTCTCCAAAGACCATACAAGTGTAGGCAGAAGAATTGGAATTTAATGAAGATACTCTGAAGCCAATCCTGGGGGTTTTCTCTTCCCTGGGCTCCACTATAAAATGAGGAAGCTTGAAATCCTAGGGGACTATGGATACCTTCCCTATACAGGAATGTCTTGGGTAATAGATGTCACAGTGGGGTCCAAAAAAAAAAAAGATTCTAAGAACCTTTGTCCTCCAGTCTCCTGATCTAACATTGATCTGAACCACATTCCCATCTCCAAACCTTTTCCTCTGATATAAGGATCAGGATAGAAACTAGAGTGGTGAGAAGATACAGAGTCAGGGGAATACAAAATTTAGAACCTTCAGAAGAAGAGCAAACAGATTACATTAGAAAGAAAAAGAGTTATTGCTAAGTGGCTCAACGAATAGAGAGCAGAGCCTAGAGATAAGAGTTCCTGGATTCAAATTTGGCCTCAGACACATCCTAGCTGGGTGATCCTGGGCAAGTCACTTACCCCACAGTTGCCTAGCCCTTGCCTTAGAACCAATACTTAGTATTAATTCTAATGTGGAAGGGAAGGGTTTTTAAAACAAAAAAGAAAGCAAAAGGGATAAAAGAAATAAAAAGAAAGAATGAAGGATTTCTACCTGTGTAGGTACATGCAAATAAGGAGGATATCTGGGACCACTATCCTCTGCAGCAAAACTGGGCAAATAATGCCCTTTGGTTGCATCTGTAAAAGAGGGGACAGCTAGGAAGCTCAGTGAATTGAGAGTCAGGTATAGAGACGGAATTCATGAGTTCAAATCTGCCCTCAGACATGTCCCAGCTGTGTGACCCTAGACAAGTCACAACCCCATTGCCCAGCCCTTACAATATTGATTCGAAGATAAAAGATAAGGGTTTAAAAAGTGGGGTATAGTAACACCCAATCTTGTTTGAAGGCTGCAACCATATCTTGAACCCTCTTCCAGCACGGAATACCTCTAATTCTGTTATTCAGATGCATTTGTGTTCTAGCTTGGGCTTTACTCTTAGGGGGCATCTAATCAGAAAAGTACCATCTCCCCTTTTCCGAATCAGCTCACAAGAGGAATCCGGTCACAGGGAGAGACTGGGCTGGAAGATGACATAAGGGTCATCTTTCTTGCAGAGGTCCGGAGGTCAGGGCTGTGCCAGCAGTTCCACAGTAGACAGTCAGGTGACTTCTGGACTTGGGATCTGAGAGAGAGAAAAGAGCAGAAAGGGAGAAACCTAGGAATCCAGGGGGTGGGGTGGGAGAAAGATCCAGTAGCACACAGAACAGATGCTTCATAACCTTAATTTCCTGCCACCGGAGAGGCAGGCGGCCCCAGAACTGAATTTCTAATCTGATATGTTGGCACCTCCCTGGCCCTAGCTCTTAGAGTGGATCAGGATTGCCTGAGCTAGCTACAGGCATGAAGACTCAGTTTTCCCCCTTTATCATCCCTCCCCGTCCTCCTCAGGGAACATTAGAACATCTGCCAGGATCATTTGTGACCCATATCTCCTTCCCTAGAGGAGGACAGCTACTGTGATTTGGCTGGAGTGGGTTCAAGTCCTGCTAGGGAGGCTGCACAGACAGCTAGAGTGCTCAGGATCTGAAAATAAATGGCTTATTCCTGAGGGCCTAGATGGGAAAGGCATTGGTGGTTTAGAAACATCAGCATTCTAGGAAATGGGAATGGGTACTGTATCTCCCAGGTTACAGCATAGGTGAACTCAGACACACACACAGAGCACTTAGCACAGTGCCTAGCACACAGTAGGGGCTTAATAAAGGCTAGTTGACCAACTAACACCTCTACAGTACACACATAGCTCTTAGCACACAGTAGGGGCTCAATAAAGGCTAGCTGACCAACTAACACCTCTACAGTACACACATAGCACTTAGCACACAGTAGGGGCTTAATAAAGGCTAGCTGACCAACTAACACCTCTACAGTACACACATAGCACTTAGCACACAGTAGGGGCTCAATAAAGGCTAGTTGACCAATTAACACCTCTACAGTACACACATAGCACTTAGCACACAGTAGGGGCTTAATAAAGGCTAGCTGACCAACTAACCCCACTAGAGCATACCACATTTGCAGGCTCACGAACCTTTAAAAATAGCCCCTACCCTGCACACCACCAAACATACCACATTTACAAGCATACACACAATTCTTTGGGCATAAGTCCCATCATGCACACACCTACATACAACCACCTCTACACGTGGAAACTTAAATCCCGCCTGCCAGGATGCCGACACAGACTCACAGACTCAAAAGCACATGGATATACTCTCAAGTACATAGGTGTATGTACCTGTAATCTTTCTATACTCTTCACTCTCCTTCCCTCCTTCAACATAGCCAATCAGTTGCTGAATTGGAGATTCTACCTCTACAACATCTCTTGAATCCATCCCCTTCTTCCCCCTTGCTGAGTGGGGCGCCACCACCTCTGTCCAGACCCTCAGCACCTTTTCCCTGGACTATTGCAATAGCTTTTTAATTGGTCTCTCTGTCTCATTTCTATTCCCCCTTATCCATCCCCCCCCCCCCCCGTACCAAAGTGACTTTCCTAATGAACAAGGTCTGACCACATTGCTCTCCTACTCAATAAACTTCAGTGGCTCCCTATGACCTTGAGAATAAAATTCAAGATCCTCTGACTAGTATTTAAAGAACTTCACAGTCAGGCTCCAACTTACCTTTCTAACCTTGTTATATACTACCCTATTTAATGCCTCCTGGCACAGGCAAACTAGCCTTGCTGTTCCTCCCATTTGGCATCTCATTCCCCATCTCCCATCCCCTACCCTTGGAATGTACTCTCTCCTTAACTCCACCTGAAAGAATTCCCAAGTATCTTTTAAGGTTCAACTTAAAAGCCATATCCTGGGGCAGCTAGATGGCACAGTGGATAGAGCACCAGGCCTGAAGTTGGGAAATCCTGGGTTCAGATCTGGCCTCAGACACTTTCTAACTGTGTGACCCTGGGCAAGTCACTTAATGATACTTACCTAGCCTTTGCCACTTTTCTGTCTTAGAAAGCATTCTAAGAAAGAAGATAAGGGTTTTTGTTTGTTTGTTTTTTAAACCCTTAATTTCATCTTAGAATCAATACTAAGTATTGGTTCCTAGGCAGAAGAGTGGTCAGGGCTAGGCAATGGGGGGATTTAGGTGATTTACCCAGGATTACACAGGTAGGAAGTGTCTGAGGTCAGATTTGAACCCAGGATCTCCCATCTCTGGACCTGGCTCTCAATCCACTGAGCCACCCAACTGCCCCCAATAAGGGTGTTTTAAAGAGCCATCTCCTATCTGAAGCCTTGCTTGAACCCCCTTCCCAGCTATTAGTGTATATACACACATATATATGGTCATGTTATCTCTTCTTATAGACTACATAAACTCTTTGAGGGCAGAGGTTGCTGGATTTTTGTCTTTCTATCCCCAGTACCCCAAGCAAAATATCTAACAAAGAATAAACGTTTAATAAATGTTCTCTGCTTAACCACACACACACACACACACACACACACACACACACACACACACACACACAGCCAAATCCCAGATAGATACACATTGACATTCTAAACCATGAACACACTCACTGGGTGGTACCTGATTTACTGTGGTTCAGGGAAGCCTTCTTGGAGGAGCTGGACTTGACATGAATCCTAAAATCCATAACTGATTATTGAGTAAAGATCTGCCACAGCAGATGTTTCTGAAGCACCTCTAGGGTGCTGAGTGACCCCTACAATGGTGTATTCAAAGAAGAGCAGACCCAGCTGCCACCCTCAAGAGCTTACACTCTAATTGGGGAAGGGAGAGCAGAAAGGGCACCTTTATCTTTTTGATAAAGGACAATGCAGAGTATGGCAATGTAATGAGGACAAGGAGCCCACATCAGGGGGTGAAAGTGGAACAGCCTCAGCAGGGAATTAGAGGTAGGAGACAGACGCCACACTGCCAGTAGAGGGAGTGTCAGGGGTGCCAGGAAGGGGCTCCTGAGGTTCTTTGATCAGTGATGCTTTTCCCTTGGTCCCACCTCACTCTAATTTGTCTTCTCCTCTTATTAGAACAGGAACAGAGAATCTAGCAAAACTTCCTTATTATGCAAAAGAAAAAACTGAAGCCAAGAGAGGAGAAGTGGCTTATTTAAGGTCATCCAGCTAGTTAGCACCAGAGCCAAGATCCAGACCCAGGTCCTTTGACTACAAGTTCTGAACACATTCACCACCATTCCTGAATTCTTTTTCCTGCTCTCTATTTTCTTCTCTTCCCATTTGTACCATGGACTTGCCATTGTCAACTATGGGACTTCAAAGAGAATAAAGAGGGGGGAAACCAGGGGATACGGGTAGAGAATTGAGCCATTGGGAACAGGGTAGATGCCTGGCTAGAGTAGAGAGAAAGGTCAGGAGAAGTGGCACAAAATAGGAGGGGGAACTTTGCAAGGGTGCCCCATTTTTTGGGATCTCCTATATGTTTATATCTAGGTTTAGAGATAGAGGATTAACCCAACATCTGAATCTATAAGAAGTAAATTTGGGGGAGGGGGCAGAATAATTCTTGGCTTTTAAACAAGATTCACCATAGGAATCCTATAAATAACCAGCTCCCCATATATTAGAATAAACTTGACAAAGAGTCAATAAATAGCCTTTTAGTCACGTGCCTGGTAATGGAAGCCCATTTGACACAATGTCATCCAAAGAACAAATAAAAAAACTATGAGTACTTAGCTTGAAGAACAAAAGGCTTGAGAGAGAGATACATCTAGAAAGGGTCATAGAAGCCAACCCCTTCACTCTACAGAGGAGGAAACTGAGACTCGGCAAGATTAAGTGCCCAAGGACTTACAGGTAGTATCAGAGTTGGTATTTGAATTCAAATCACAGAAATGCAGGTTTAGAGACCTTCAGAGTCCTCTAGTCCAACCCTCTGAATTTATAGATGAGGAAAATGAGATCAGAGAGATTAAGAAACTTGCTCAAGGTCACACAGGTAGTTTCAGAAAAGGGAAATGAACTCGGGTCCTTTGACTTCAGAGCTTTCTTTCTATCCACTGTACCACAATAACACAAGAGTGGCTTTCAGGTGCTCGAAGGATGATGGTTGCTTTTTCTTCATATCCCCAGTGTGTAGTACAGTGCCTAGCACATCATAAGAAACTTGAGAAACATTTGGTGGGCAACTGATTCATATGGAAGAGGTTCCAGAGCAGATTTACTCTGGTTCCAGAGGGCAGAATTAGCACAAAACGCAGATTCCAGGGAGGTAGATGTTGACTCTAAAGTACTTTCTAGATATAAACCCTGTCATTTGTGTGCATCAGTGGCAAGAGTTTCCTAAACCAGGGATTCTCTAAGTAGATGTAATCCTAGATATGGACCAAAAGAAATAATAATATACTGTTTCTTCCAGCTTTAACTGTACAATCCTCCCAAGTCCTCATCTGGCTCTTCTCTCACCATAATCCTTCCATTTCCCATTTTCCACTTGTCCCCCAACCCAAAAGCCCCCTTGAACCAGGACATCTCTCTCCACTCCCTCAACACCCCAAATCCTCAGGAAGTACTTAAATGCAAGAGTGTGTTTTAAAGTATTTTTGTCTAATGCTGATAGGGCTTGGCTCAGGGAAGAGCCAGGTTAGTATAGTGAGGGGGAGAGGAGAAAAGGGCTGTATCACAACCAGCAGAGAACCTGTATTCCCTTGGGCAGAAGGTGGTACCGGTCTCATTCGAGGAAGGGGAAAATCAGGGGACAAGGGTAGAGAATTGAGCCATTGGGTGATAATTCAGGGTAAATCACAGTCAAATATCTTCTCTTGGGACCCACCCTACTGAGTACTAGAGTTCAATCCTACCTCTGACACTGTGAGACCTTGAATGTCTCTTTAATTTCTCTGGGTCTCAATTTTCTCATCTATAAAATGATGAGATTGGATGAACTGAACTCTGAGATCCCTTCTAGCTCTCACTCTATAATCCTATGAACTCTCCTCTGTTCATGCTGGCCCAAACCCCCACTCACCAATTCACTCACTGTTGCCCTAGAGAAAAGCTTTCTGGAATATGATGAACAATAAAATCTGATAAGTACCTAGATGGAAAAGAAACCAGAAGGGGTCAGAGGATCAAGGGATTTAGAGCTGGTGGGGAGACAGAAATCATCTCAGCAAATGTCCTCATTTTATACATAGGGAAACAGAGACTTGGAGGCAAGAAACAATAACTAAAGTAACAGAGATAAATAAGCATTAAGAGCTGGGAATTGAACCAAGGTCCTTGGATTCCAGATCAAAGGAACGTAAGGTAGATGAGAAAATATTTTTTTTTCTTTTTAAACCCTTACTTTCTGGCTTAGTAATGACTCTTAAGATAGGACAAGGGCTAGACAAATGGGGTTGAGTGACTTGCCCAAGGTCACACAGTTAGGAAGTGCCTGAGACTGAATTTGAAATCTGATCCTCCCAACCCCAGGCCCTGGATGCTCTCCACTGCACCACCTAGCTGCCTCAAAATAAAATATTAGTAAAATTGTTTTGTTAAAATAGATACGTGTGTGCATATATTCTATTATAATAGAATTTTCTTTTGGTTCAGACCTGTGATTTCTTCTATGTAGGGAAATTGAAGTGTGGGAACTTTCTACACTGATACAGATAGTCAGCCCCTCAGAACACTCTTAGAGAATTAAGCAAGTCACTTAGAGGTTAAGTAACTGTCCATGATTACCCAGTTTATATTTGTTGGAGGAGAGATTCAAACTCGGGTCTTCCTGGACCCAAAGCTTGATTTCCACCCACTATTCTACTATGTCATTTATACATACCAAGTATAGCCTTGCTTACAGCTTTTTATCTATCCTGATATGTATTGCTAGTGTCAGTAGCTTAGACTGAAAACAAAATCAAATATAGCAAATGGGCCTCATGGTCATTGTCTAGATTTAAGAACACGCAAATAATACCTATCATGCTTGCAACTATGTCTACATACCTGTTTGATTTTTTTTTCTGAAGCCAGTTGTCAAATATTTACCAGTATTTCCCTATATATAACCTAGAGGGCCTCTGATAAACCTCTTTGGAAACTGTCTCCACCTAGGGTTTCCCCCTGGAAATATCAAATTTTGGCATACTTATTTCTCTCAAAAGGATACTTTGGGGAGCAGCTGGGCTGCTCAGTGGATTGAGAGCCAGACCCAGAGATGGTCCTGGGTTCAAACTTGGCCCCAGATACTTCTTAACTGTATGAACCTGGGCAAGTCACTTAACCCCAATTGCCTAAGGAGAAAAAGGGTAATTTGCTCCCTTGCAAGAACTCAGGCTAACAAGATAGTAAATATAAAATAGTTTTTTTCTTAACCTGAAAGCAAATACAAATACATTTACATATACATGTTATATTGTATAAATGTTCCTTTTAGCCAACTATAAATGTTAATTGTTTATGGTTTCATGTAGTCCTTAATTGCTAACTTGGTTTAGTTATTTGAGTGCTTTTGTTGAAACTGCTTAAATCTAGTCTATTTTAAAAGAAATAAGCTGAGGGGGCAGCTGGGTAGCTCAGTGGATTGAGAGTCGGGCCTAGAGACCAGAGATCCTGGGTTCAAATCTGGCCTCAGACACTTCCCAGCTGTGTGAGCCTGGGCAAGTCACTTGACCCCCATTGCCTAGCCCTTACCACTCTTCTGCCTTCTGCCTACTATACAGTATTGACTCCAAGTTGGAAGGTAAGGGTTAAAAAAAATAAAAGAAATAAGCTGATAGAGGAAGGACTTTGATTTTTATCTCCCTCAATACTCACCCTTCTTTAGGTTTTGAATTTCCTTTTTTTTTCAAATCTTTACCTTCTGTATTAATATCAGTTTTAAGACAGAAGAGCAGCAAAGATTAAGCCATTAGAATTAAGTGATTTGCTCAGGGTCATATAGCTAGGAAGTGTCTGAGGCCAGATTTGAACCCAGATCCTCCTGACTTTAGGCCTGAGACTCTATCCACTGTACTACCGTGCTGTCTCAAAGAAGTCTTTAAGGAAGAGAGTGATATTAAACTAAGGGAAATGAATCCCACTATCAGAGCCTGGCTCATAATAATGTATTAAAAGTTTTTAATAATATATTAAAAAGATAATAATAATAATAATAACTTACCTGTATAGAACACTGAAGATTTATAAAGTGCTTTCCTTGCAAGAACCTTGCAGATAAGTAATACAATTATCCCCCCTTTACAGATGGGGAAACTGAGATGCAGAAAGGAAAAGTTACTTGCCCACTGTCACATAGCTAATTAAATGGCAGAGCTAAGATTCAAACTCAAGTGTCCTCAAGTCCAAGCCCCCATTCTCCTGACACTGAGTCCAACAACTAAAGACTCCAAAAGCAGTATTTTTTGTTGAGGCAACACTGAACCTGGAATCAAAAGAACTGAGTTCATATCCTGCCTCAAATGCTTACTGGTTGTGTAGACCTGCGTAAATTACATTTCCTTTATGGGTATCAATCTCCTTATTTGTAAAATTAGCTCAATGAGTCTATTTTCCCAGGTCAATGTGAGAAAAGCATTTTGAAGCACTATTGAAATATGAACTCTTCTTCATTACTTTCTTGTGGCTCTTCTCATAAACGGCCTTGTACTTTTGTAAGGTTCTGGAATCCCTAGTCTGTCACCCATTAGACTGTAAACTCCTTGAGAACAAGCCTCCTTGTTTATCCACAATACCTAAGTTTGGCACCCGGCAGCATAAATTAAATATTTTGAAACATCATGGATGAGATACCTTTGTGGGAAGAGACTTCTTGGGAACCCTCAAGACACACCCCTTTGGGCTGGTGACTTCTGGGGCTAGCCTGGTCCTTCTGTTCTGCAATCCACAAATGGATCTCCAAAGTGCCAAGCTTTCTACTTTGGTTCAAGATTCAATTCAGTTCCATTTCTAGGACTGCTGGACCACAGAAAGTCAGAGTTGGAGAGAATCTTAGAGCACCTCTAATCCACCTCCCTTGTTTTACAGATAAGTAAACTGAGGCACTGAAAAGAGGAAGTGAATTGCTAAAGTCACTGTGAATTAGTGGCAAAGCTTAGAGTTAACCTACACTGATGAAGCATTGACTTTAAATGGGGGCACTGTCCAAGGTGCTAAAGATACAATGAAGTAAAAGTCACAGTCCCTGCCTTCAAGGAACTCATAGTTTAGCTGGAAGGATCAGAAAAATACAAAGAAACCAGATTAAAAGCAGAAAGAGGGGCAGCTAAATGACTCAATGAATAGAGAGCCTGACCTAAAATCAGGAGGAACTGTGTTCAAATCTGGCCTCAGACACTTTCTGCTGGTATGACCCTGGGCAAGTCATAATCCCAATGGCCTAATCTTTGCTGCTTTAAAATTTATACTAAGACAGAAGGTAAAGATTTGGGGGGGGGGGGAAGAAATCCAAAGAAGAGGAAATGTTAAAAGTCCCTCCTCTATCAGCATATTTCTTTTTAAATAATTTTTTATTTTAAGCATACTAGGTTTAAGCAGTTTCAACAAAAGCACTCAAATAACTAAACCAAAAAAGTAATTAAGGACTACATGAAACCATAAACATTTAATATTTATAGTTGGCTAAAAGGGACATTTATATATATATGCATATATATATATATATATATAACATATATAACTTTGTTGGGGCATGTACATGTGAAAATGCTGGAGACAGGACAGGAAGACCTGGGTTCAAACTTGGCCTCAGACATTTCTTGACTATGTGACCCTGGGCAGTTAGTTCACTTAACCCCAGTTACCTAGCCCATACCACTCCTATGCCCTGGGCACAATATTTAGTATCAATTCTAAGACAGAAGGTAAGGGTTTATTTAAAAGAGGGGGGGGAAAAAGCAGCAGGGCACCATGGACCCAAATAATCCTGCCTCTAACTCTGTGAACTTGAACAAGAAAGTTACCTCCCTACTCTGGGCTTTCATTTCATCTTCCATAGAATGAGGAGGTTGGACCCTCAGAGCTCCATTCTACTATGATTCCAGGTACCCAATCTTGCACAGGTCTAGGGAAAGATTGAAAAGGCAGATGGTATAAAGGAAAGAAATCAGGAAGTCAGAGGGCTTGGGTTCTGTGATCACCTCTGGAATGATAAATCCTTAACCTTCCTGGACCTCGGTTTCCCCATTTATATAGTAAATGAATTTTACTAAGTGGCCTCTGAGATCCTTTTCAATTCTATGATTATGATCCTGTCTGGGTGACTTTGGGCAAGTCACTTTCCTCATCTGTAAAATGAGATCATGCTAGATGGTCTTTGTGGTCTCTTCCAACTTCAGAGCTCTGATCCTAAGGTGTATGAACAGATAACAGATTATTTTCCTTTTATTAACTGTGACAAAGTGCAAGCCATGGGCGTGGGCCCTCTTTGGATCAGTTCGGTCCTCTATAAAATAAGGGAATTGGATTAGATGGCCTCTAAGCTATATGGGCCAGTTCATATATATTATGATTCCCCTTAATAACTGTGTAACATTAGGCAAGTCACTTCCCACCTCAGAGAGTCAGTTGTCTCCTGAGCTCCGCTAGAGGTTCCCTAAATCACTGGACAACTTTTCCTCCTCACTTCCCTCTTCCTGCCCTCAACAGTAGTCAGAGACTAGTCATAATTGGAAAAGGGAGGTAGAAGAGAAGGACTGGTGACTACTACTTTTTTAACCCTGACCATATTCAGTTCTAGGATTGATACTAAGAATAAACTGTTGGGTCAGCTGGGTAGCTCAGTGGATTGAGAGACAGGTCCAGAGATGGGAGGTGCTAGGTTCAAATCTAGCCTCAGATACTTCCCAGCTGTGTGACCCTGGGCAAGTCACTTGACCCCCATTGCCTAGCCCTTACCACTCTTCTGCCTTAGAACCAATACACAAATGATTCTAAGACAGAAGGTGAGGGTTTAGAAAAAAAAGAAATTAATTGTAAGGCAGTAAAGGCTAGACAATTGCAGTTATATGACTTTCTCATGGTCACACAGCTAGGAAGTATCTGGGGCAAGATCTGAACCCAGGTCCTTTCCACTCTAAGCCTGGCTCGCTATCCACTGTGCTATCTAGCTGCCCCTGGAGACTACTTCTTTAGTGCCCCTAAATGTCCCTAGTGCCCATGGCACTGGCCTACAGAATACCCATCTAATTCAATTTAATGACCATTGGATACGTTTGGCTTGTGTGCAGTGTTGTGGGCTATATGTGAATGGATAGTCCACAGAGCCATTCCATTCATCCATTGTTCCCAGACAGACTGTGCTCAGGCAATGAGCTGGGCCCAGAACTGAGCAGGATGACTTGGAAGGACTGGTTTGCCTTTGGAGAAATTATCAAGTGCTTGTAATGTTCCAAGGTTATGCCTAAAGCAACAGTACATTTCTTAATCCCTTACTATATGAACCAAACACTATGCATGGCATAGGGGACAGAAGGCTGGTCTCTGGGACAGGAAAACCTTGGTTCAAGTTCTGCCTCTGCCACACACTGGCCCTTGTGACCCTCCAAAACTCACTTAACCTCTCAGGATCCCAGGAATCTCTCCAAGACAAGAAGTCTCAGAGAAGGTGTCAGCCTGTACTGGAGGAGGGAGTTCCCTCATCCAGGAGTTCCCGATACCACTGAAATCACTGGCCCAGTTCGTATCCTGATACTTTATATAAGAATGACAACTGGACAACCAGAGCTCTCCACTGGTGAGTTACAGAGAAGGTGCTGAGAGCATCGTGGCACTGGTAGCAGGAACTCTATACACAAATAAAGTGACAGATCTGGTAAAAAGAAAAAAACATGGCTGCAAGTCATGGAATGCCTCTGAAGAGGTGAACGTGGGAGTGACCCAGAGGGCAAAGGAGAGGAAGCCACAATACATTCCCAAGAAGCAATTGTGCAAGAGATGTATAACTCAAAAAAGTGGACTTCCAGTCAAATAATGGAAGCCAAAGGTAATCCCCAAGCAGCCCCTATGACATCCGGCTGTCATGCAAGGACAACAGAACTAGAGGAAGGCCCCCCCTATGTTTGGTGGCCCCACGACCTCCCACTGGAAAGATTTGTAAGAGAACAGAGACCAAAACAAGAGCCCCGCAGAATGGGCTAACTTGTTTGGGTGGTGATCTACAATGGAGGTGATTCCTCATTGGAGGAAGGGTCCACATGGAAGATACCATGTACTCAGAGAAATACATGACCATCAAAGTTCATGGAAACATATTAAGTGCTAGGGAAGCTACAAAAATGAAGAAGGTGCTGGGGGCAGCTAGGTGGCTCAGTAGACAGAGAGCCAGACCTGAAGACAGGAGACCCTAGGTTCAAATCTAGCCTCAGACATTTCCTGACTATGTGACCATGGGCAAGTTACTTGCCTCCCTCTCATTGCCCAACCCTCACTGCTCTTCTGCCTTAATTCTAGGACAGAAAGTAAAAACTTTTTAAAGAAAAATGTGATGCTGCCTTCAAGGAACCAATCTGCCAATTGGTTCTAAGGCAGAAGAGTGGTAAGGGCTAAGCAATAGGGGTTAAGTGACTTGCCCAGGGTCACACAGCTAGGAAGTGTCTCAGGACAAATTTGAACCCAGGACCTCCCATCTTTGGGCCTAACTCTCAAACCACTGAGCCACCTGCCTGCCCCCTAAGCTGAGTTTTCAAGAAAATGTAGGATGCTAAAAGAAAGAGGGGCAGGAACCTGGGTATCTTGTATCTAGAATCAAAAGGAGGTATGATCCCCTAGATCTGAGTGTGTGTGAAGGGAGTAATGCATAAGAAGTCTGGAAAGGTAGACTGTGACAAGGACACAAAGGGCTTTAAATGGCAGACAGAGGAGTTTGTACTTGCTCCTAGAGGGGATAAGGTCCATGGAAGTTTCCTGAGAGAGGAGGGATGTGTGGCAGCGGTGATAATGATGAGAGCATACAGAGGGATGTTTTTATGAGTTATGTGCTATTACTATCTCCGTTTTATAGATGAAGAGAGTGAGGCACAGAGAGATTGTGTTTGCCCAGGGTCCCACATCTAATAAATGTCTGAGACAGGATTCAAATTCAGGTTCTATGTTCCACAAAAACTGAGGAGATCAGGAATCTCAGGGCCTGAACTTACAGTTTAGAAGCCATCACTACCCAGCACAGGAGTGTGGAAATGGGAGGATGGAGGATGGACCAAGGCTGATGGGATCAAGGAATGTGTGTGTCTAATTGCTGTCTCCCTCCCTTGGCAGGGCCTGGGCCCAGGGTTGCGATGGAGACTGTGTCCCTGGAGCATCAGATCCAGAGTGTGCAGAGGCACATTGCCTTCTTGAAGAAGGAGCAGATGGAGTTGCTTCGAGACCTGCACCTGGAGATCCTGCGACTACAGAAGCACTGTTCAGGTAAGGGCACCTCCCTTCTTCTACCCCTCCCCAAGGGCCTGGCAGCATGTACTCCCTGCCAAGAGGCAGGGAGGGAACCCAGCATTCCCCTAGGACCAGACACACAGAGTTCAGAGAAAGGGGGAAGGAAAGGAAAGAAGGAAGAAAGGGGAGGCAATAGGAGGGAAAGGCAAGGAGGAAAGAAGTGGGGAGGGGAGGAAGAAGGAAGAGAAAAAATAAAGGACAGAAAGGAGAGAAGGTCGAAGGGAAGGGCAAGGAAGGAAGACAGGAGAAGAGAGAGAAAGGGAAGAGGAATGAAGATCAAGAGGGGAGAGGATTGGAAGAGAAGGGGCTGAAAAAAAGTAAGAAGAGGAGAACAAGAATGAAGGGGAAATAGAGAGGGAAATGGAGGGGACAGAAGTAGAGAGGGAGGTAAAGGAGAGGAGCAAATTCAGATCATGGATTTAGAACTAGGAGGAACCTTAAAAGCCACTGAGTCTAACCCCCTTACTTTTACCAGAGACAGAATCAAGGCTTTAAAGAGGTAACAACTTGCCTACAGTCACACAAATCTCAAGTAACAGGGGTCTGAAGCCAGGTCTTCCTGGCTCCAAGTCCAGCATGCTCTGGAGGAAACAACTAAAAGTCCTGCCTACTTTTATTAAACACCTACTACTCAAAGTAACCTTGTAAGAGGCAGCTCCTGCTCTGAGTCTTCAAGAAAACCAGAGCTTCCAAGAGGGGGAAGTAAGGAGAGCAAGAGTGTGGTTTGTGGGAGGAGAATCAAAAGAGGAAGAAGAATTGAAAGGAATTTGAAGGAGAAAAGGGAAAGAATTGAGTGGGAGGTCAAGGAGATAACTGGAAGAAAGGGGGAGAGGAGCTGTAGGGAGATCAGGGAGAGAAGCATGAGGACAGGAGATGAAAGCAGAAGGAGTGGACAGAGCTGGACAGCTCTCTTCCTCTCCACTCCCAAGAAAGGAGAGGCAGAGAAATAAAGGAAGAGGAGAGGTTTCTTCTCTGAACAGCAACACTCCAAGACACCTAACCAGAGATGCAGGGACTTTGAGCATGCAGGGAGCTCAGGAAATGTTTCCAGCCAGAAAATCTGGGCGATGCTTGAATATTGACAATTCCTCCAGAAATCTAAATCTGTTTACCCAAGAGTCTCTGAGTATGAAAGAATTGAATTGAGGGCAATAATAAAGAAGTGGAGAGACTTGTTTCTATGTCACCAAAGTGGAGGGGGGTGGGATAGATTGAGAAGCAAGATAGTTTGTAGCATGTAAATGGAAGAAGTGAGGAAGGATGAGCTAAATCTAGAGTGGAGGATTTATTCCAGGGTATAGAAATCTGGGGTGCCCTTCTAGAGGTAGGGTAACAATTCCTCCCAGTAGAGTAGAAATGCAAAAGCAAAACATGTGACTGATCACTTATCACATGTATATATGAGTATGTGATTTGGGGATTAGGCTTTCAAAGATCACTTTGGGGTAAAAATTAATAATGTGGAAATGAATATCAAGTGATAACATTTGTACAACCCAGTGGAATGGCTTGTCAGCTCTGAGAGGGGGCAGGGAAGAAGGGAAGGAAAGAAAATGAATCATAGAAACATGGAAAAATATTTTAAAATAAAAATTTTTTTAAATTCTTCCCAGTAGGGTATACTTCTTCCCCTAAGCAGTCTAGGGAGGACCCACCCCACCACCACCAACACACACACACACACACACACACACACACACACACACACACACACACACTTCCTGGTTTTCCATGAAGGCAAACTAGGTGGTGCCACAATGCACAGAGCAGTAAGCCTGGAGTCTGGAAGACCTGAGTTCAAGTTTTATCTCAGACACTTATTAACCCTTTGACTTAACTTCTGTTTGCCTCAGTTTCTCCCATTGTAAAACGAGAATAATAACATACATACCACACTTGATGGTTGTGAGAATCAAATGACATAACATTAGTAAAGTGCATAGCACAGTTCCTGGCACATAGAAAATATTTAATAAATGCTCATTCCCCTCCTCTTTTTCCATTTGCCTGTGCCATGCACAGTGTTACTCCTTTTCTGGATCCTTTAAATTAGTTCTCCTAAAGTTCTACCATGCTCCTTTCCCAGGACTGACTTTTCCCTTTATACTGCTCACAGTGAAATCCTGACTTTCTCTAAGGCACCATCAGCCCCTTCTCCAGGTCTCCAAGGAGATCTTCCTCTGGGCAGCCACCACTGCCAACAAACCTTCCTCCCTTTCTGCCCATCATCTTGGCACTTCCACTCCCAGCCCATTCCCCAAATCTGCTACATTCTTTTTGCCCAGATTGAAAAGATTCCTGGTAACTGGTTAGGAGAGGAGCAGGGAGCAGGAAACTCTTGCTCTAGCTTCTTAACTTGTCTAAGTCACCCAGGGAGTAACGATGAGCCAGGATTTTAGTTCAGAGCACTGAATGATCGAGTCACAAAACCTGGGAATCTTCTAAAACACCATTGATCTGACCTACACAGATTTCTCGCCTACAGACTTGGTCTGTCATCCTGCCTTGAAAGAAAAACCAGCAAGTCCTTCCCCCAGAGCACTTAGACCCAATTCTGGTTGTCTCTTCTCATTCAAAGCTGGGGCCCTTCTGGCCCATCCCAGCCAATGTCCTGAGTCAGTATTTCTAGCTCCCATAATTCTGCTAAATTAGCAAGTTTAAACATAGATGGATGAGTTTGTCTCTTCTTTCCCTCCTTCCGAGTAAACCCAAGTCCCTCACAAGGTTATGGGATGATACTTCCAGCATTTGGGAGTGTGGGCACACCCTCCAATCAAAGCAGAGCCCAGCCCTTTAGGTCTTCACTGGCTTCTTAGTAGGTGTAGCCAAAAAAAAAAAATAGTCATCACTTGCTGATCTGATCGACTTCCTGGTAATGAGCGTCTCTAGACTTAGCAAAGCTTGTCATCAGATTTCATAGATATGCTCTTTTTTTGTCAGAGCTCAAAGCCCTTTCAGGCTGTGTGGACATTTATTTCATATACTTAAATAGCATTGCATAATAGCTAAAGAGCTGGCCTTGAGGCTAGGAAGAGCTTGGCTCAAAGCCTACCTCTGATACATGCTGATTATGTGACCCTGTTCAAGTCACTTGACTTCTTAGTCCTCCAGACAACAACTCTCTAAGACTATAAATTGCAAAGAAAGTGCTCACCTGCATTGGTAGTGGGAGTTTCCTCCCCTAGCAGTCCCCTATACCAATGAAGTCAGATCTAGTTCCTATTCAAATCCCTAATCTAGTCCTGTGCATTGCAGCCCAAGCTGAGTGATCTTCCAACTGCAAATTGGTAAGACAATTGGTTAAGATAATTGTAGGGTATTCTCATTGTTGTTGTTGAGTCTTTTTTCAGCCCTGTCTGACTCTTCATGACTCTGTTGGGATTTTCTTGGCAGAGATCCTGGAGTGGTGTGCTATTTCTTCTCCAGATCATTTTACAGATAGGGAAACTAAAGCAAGCCGGTTAAGTGACTTGCCCAGGGTCACAGAGCTAGTAAGTATCTGAGGTCAATTTTGAACTCAGGAAGAGGAGTCTTGCTGACTCCCAGCTAATATTCTATGCTCTATGGCACAGACTAGCTGCCTCATAAAGGTGTCCTAATTCCTACTTATCCCAGTTCAGAGGTTAACTGGATGGCTGTATTACTTAATTGTCCTTTATCAAGGTTTTTGGTTTGTTTTTTTAAACCCTTACCTTCCCTCTTGGAGTCAATACTATGTATTGGTTCCAAGTCAGAAGAGTAGTAAGGGCTAGGCAATGGGAGTTAAGTGACTTGCCCAGGGTCACACAGCTGGGAAGTGTCTGAGGTCAGATTTGAACCCAGGACCTCTCATCTCTAGGCCTGGCTCTGAATCCACTGTCCCCCTTTATCAATGTTTTTGCTGACATTTAACTCATGTTTGAAATGTCTAAGTGCTTCTCTTCCAACTGGCCAGAGATGGCTTGTCCATTTTATCTGCAAATGGATCTGCATCTTTGGGATATGATGGAAAGAACAGAGTTCAGATCCCGACTCTGTGTCTTCCTGCTATTGTGACCTTTGGCATTTCCTTGCTGGATCTCAGTTTCCCTCTTCATAAAATGAAAAACTGGACTAGCAGACCATTAAATTCCCTTCTAGTATTAGAGCCTATGAAACCAAGGGTAGAAATTTCTAAAGATTTCACTCTTCAGAGGCTACACAAAAAGGCCTTAACCAAAGCTATCCCTTCCTCCCTCAAGCTCCCCAGGTCCCCTGTTTGAAGCAGGCACAGATTTTGGAACATGGGTTCCGATGACCAGGGCCAAAAAGAAATGAGGGGGAGTCAAAAAGGAAATAGTGAGCGATTCAATGTGGAAGGAGATTTTACATGAGACCTGTCACACTAAGATGAAGCAGCATATTGACTATAATAGAGCGCACCATGACATGTAGCCCTGGAAAGAGTGTTGCTCCAATTCTGTTATCATCAGGGATAAAGGAATATTCAGTTCTTCACTGGAATTCCTCAGATCTGACCAGGATCCTCAGAACAGAGAACAGAGACCTTCTAAACTAAAAATCTCTAAATCTAGTATTTAGAAGCATAGAATAGGAGTGCTCAAAGTTCACTCAAAGTCCATCTGGTCCAGCCTCCTCATTTTACAGAGAAGGAAACTGAGGCCCACAGAGGGGAAGAATTCCCAAGGCCACAACAGCAGCTAGTGGGAAATCCCAGAATTTGGCAGTTTGAAGGGACTCCAGTGTCAATCAAGTAGAAGCCATTTACCAAAGAAATCTCTGCTATTACAGTCTTGATAAGTGGTCATTAATCCATTCTCTGCTTGAAGACCTCCAAAGAAGGGGAAGCTACCATATCCCAAGGCAGCCCACTCTACTTTGATATGCTCACTACCTGATTTCTTTTTGATTCTTCAATTTTTCTTTTAGGCTGTTTCTCTGTAATGACAATATGCCTAGCCTCTCTGTATAAGGCCCTAGGGGTGCTAGGGAGGAAGAAGAGGTACCTGGGTTTGGGGGCTGTGGGTTCTTCTTCCTGGAGAAAAGTCATATAAATATTCTTTCCCTGCCTTCTGTCCTGCCTGGTCATCCAAGAGGGCTGGGGGGAAAAAAGTGAAAAAAAAGGAAAAGGAAAAAGTAAGAGCTGTCCACTATGTTTACTCCCTCAAGACAGCTAGATACATGCTTTCTCTTTCTCTCTCTCTCTCTCTCTCTGTCTCTGTCTCTGTCTCTCTTTCTCTGACTCTGTTTCTCTCTCTCTTCTCTCTCTCTCTCTCTCTGTCTCTGTCTCTCTTTCTCTGACTGTTTCTCTCTCTCTCTCTTTCTCTCTCTCTCTGTCTCTCTCTCTCTCTCTGTCTCTCTCTCTCTCTGTCTCTCTCTCTCTCTCTCTCTTTCTCTCTCTCTCTCTCTCTCTCTGACGTAGATCTCTCAGCTTCTCAGGCTTTCATTTATCGATTAAGGAGGTAAAAATAGCTCTTCATGAGGCAGGGTCAGAAGCCTGCTTTAGCAGCAACCTCCAGGCCCAGCCTGTTGGAAAGAACTGGGGTGAGATCATCCCTGTGTGTGGGGAGTTGGGGGTAGGGAGAGGAAGACAGACAAGGGAGAAAGGAAGAGAGTAAGGATTAGAGAAAAAATGGAGAGAAGTGAGGCAAGGAGTAGTAAATGGAAGAATCCAGGAGAGGAAGATCATAGGATCACAGATTAGAGCTGTTAGGGTCCTTAGAGGTCTCCTGCTCCAAACTCCTTTTATAGAACAGGAAACTAAATCCTGGAGTCAGTTTTCGGTGACTAGAGTGACCTATCCAAGGTCACACACATAGTAAGTGGTAGTAATAGGATTCTTACCCAGAGTGTCTGGTTGAAAAAGAATAATATAGCACCTTGAGATTTGCAAAATGCTTTAAAAATATTACCCAATTTAATCCTCACAACAACCCTGGGAGGTAGGTGCTATTATTATCCCCATTTTACAACTGAGGAAATTGAGGCAGGCTCCAATTAAGTGATTTGGCTAGGGTCACACAGCTAGTAAATGTCTGATGCTGGATTCAAACATGTCTTCTTGACTCTAAGTTTAGCACTCTATCTTCCAACTGCACTAGACCTTTCTCCTTCTAGACCACCTTGTTCCAAAATGGTCTAATTCAAACAATCCATTTCATAGACTTAGAGAGAGGAAGGGTCTTGTCCAAGGGAACCGACCTAGGATGCCCATCCTGATTTTTCTGCTTGACCACTGGTCCTTGTAGACACAGATAAAGGGGGCAAGGCAATTCTTGAATCTTGGAGGAGGATGGAGAAGGATGAGTGAAAGCAACAGGACTTTCAGACACCAGACTGGACTACCGAAATCCTTTCTCACTTTCCCATCCCTGCCCTCTGGCTTCCATCGGGCACAGATTTTCTCCTCTGTACTCTAACCTGGCACCTGAGCTCTGCTCAGCTGCATCGAGAGGCAGCTTCTAAGGTAGCTAAGTCCCAAGGGCCCTACGTCTGGGCCTCCCACAAGCGGAGAGCTGCAGGGAGCATCCCAAGTGGGGACTGGGGTTCAGCTGGAGGTTACACTGGAGCCAAGGTTTAAAGAATCTCAGTCATCGCTTAGCTGCTATTAAGCCACAGTCCCGTCCCCCACCCCTTGCCCAGTGGGATGAAAAGAAGGAGATTGACTTTCCTAGATTTCACAGAGTATTAGAACATGGAATGGACTTAAGCAAATGACTAGACCAAGCTCCTCCCTTTAGGAAAGAGAAAACTTCCATTTGCCCAACTCTATTTATAGCTGGTGCCAGCATTGTTTCTCTGATTCTGATCCCAGCTGTTCCTACAACCAGGCAGCTTTGTGCCAAGGTCTTCAGAGCAGAAGGAGGTGGCCTAACAGCAGAGAGATCTAGTATATGACCAGACAAATGCATTTTCTTTGAAGATGGGGGCTAGTTTGGGTGGCCAGCCTGTCCCTGCTGCACAGTGGGTGGGGAGAGTGGTCCTCTCCCCCAGAGGCACCAGAGTTCCCATCCATCCCACTCCTCTCCTAGACTATTCCTCAGGAGAACCTCACTGGGTAGGGAGCTATATTTATGCTCACTTGCTCCTCTTTTCCCTCTTCCTCCCCATGTTCATTGACTAAAACCAGACTGACCAAGTGACAGGAAGAGGGGGATTTGTTTTTAAAGAAAGGAAAAGGGGAGGGGGCAGCTGGGTAGCTCAGTGGTTTGAGAGCCAAGTCTAGAGATGGGAGGTCCTGGGTTCAAATCTGACCTCAGGCTCTTCCTACCTGGGTGACCCTGGATAAGTCACTTGATCCCCATTGCCTAGCCCTTACCACTCTTTTGCCTTGGAGCCAATACACAATATTGTTTCCAAGATGGAAGGTAAGGGTTTAAAAAAAAAAGGAAGAGAAAAAAATTCAGTAAATTCAACCAATCCATTAAAAACCCTGCAATTATAGGCAACGTTACACCCTTATGAATACACCCAGAGAAGTTGGGGGTGGGTGGATGAGTAGACATCTTCTCATATCTTTCTTTTTAATCAAAACTGTTCTTTATAATTTTGCAATATTCATCTTTGATTGTGTATGTGTGCACGTGTGGGATGGTTGTTCTTGGTAGTTACATTATTATAGTCATGCAAGTTATTTTTTAGCTCTGCTTGTCTGCATCGATTCATCTAAGTCTTTCAATGCTTCTCTGTATTGTTGATCACGTTCATTATTTCTTTAAAAAGGGTAAATATTCGGCTATGGGGGGTGGGGGGGAGGAAAAGAAAATGATCTATGTCTTTAATGAATAATGCTTGGAAATGATCAAATAAAATATATTTTTTAAAAAAGGGTAAATATTGGAGGCAGCTGGGTGGCTTGGTGGATGGAGAGCCAGGCCCAAAGATGGGAAATCCTGGGTTCAAATTTGAACTTAGACACTTCCCAGCTGTGTGACCCTGACCAAGTCACTTAACCTCATTGTCCAGCCCTTACCATTCTTCTGCCTTGGAACCAATACACAGTATGGATTCTAAGAGGGAAGGTGAGGGCTTAAAATAAAAAGGTAAATATTCCATTATATTTCTGTATAGAAAAAAAACAGGCTCATTCTCTAGCCCCTAACATCCCCTCCCACTTTGCACCCACCAGCAAATGGGGAATGTATTGTCCTTGTGTCCTTTGCAAGCCTCTTCCCTGGAAGCCCAATCTTAACACTTTCTAGAAGCTTCCAGAGGTAAATAAGATAGAATATCATGCTCAGTCCCCTTCTCTTCAACAAGCAGAAGGCAAAGGAACATCTTTGAGGCACCGAATGGAGGAGATTCAGGGAGAGAAGAGGGTCCGAGGAGCAGGAATGCACGGATCCACTGATAAAGCCAGGAGTATGGTTCTCGCCTTCTCTACTCTTACACGTACACCTCTGTGTCTCTGAATTATTCCAGGCTTTGCTCATCAGTTTGTTTTTAATCCTTACTTTCTGGCCTAGTGATATATAAGAGCATATATATATAATATATAAAAGAGCAAAGCCTAGGAAAATGGGGTTAAGTGACTTGTCCAGGGTCACACAGCTAGGAAGTGTCTGAATCCAGATTTGAACCCACATCCTCCCAACTCCAGGTCTGGCACTCTATCTACTGTGCTCATCATTTCTTGGTTACAGAGGCAGCAAATGGTACATAGTAGATATAGCAGTAGATAGTGATGAAGACTAGAGTTCAAGTATACCCTCAAACTCTTATTAGTTGTGTGACCCTAGGCAAGTCACTTATCTATTCAAATTTCTTCATCTATAAATAGCTTGTTGAGAAGATAAAATGAGATATTTCCAAAGCACTTCAAACCTTAAATTGACGTATGAACACTATTATTGTGGAATCTTTTTTTCTATAAGGCCCAGCTCTGGTGCTGCCTCCTTCTTCCCTGATGCTTTCTGATGGACTTGTTCTTTGCCTCCTCAATAGTCTTAGCATACTTTGTCTAAATCTTTCCTTGGTCCCCTAGCATTTCCTGCTTTTATTCATAATTGTCTGCATGAACAACTCACCCCCTCTATTAGACTGTGAGTTCCTAGAAAGCTGGACTTTCTTCCTTCACCTTGCTCCAATAATCCAGAAGTCTGGGTCTCTTGTCCCTCACAGCAGTGAGAGGAGCAGAAGAGGCATGATGGTATGTATGGTGGAGAGAACTCTAGGGATCTAACTTCAAACCCTGCTACTGTCACTTACTCCCTGAGTGACCTTGAGCAGATCCCTTCAATTCTGGGGCCTGTTTCCTCTCCAGTAAAATGAGGGATCTTGGCTAGATGTCCTCTAAATTTCCTTCCAACCCTAAATTTAAGATCCTTTGAAATTCCAGTTCTGTTAGATGCACCCTCTGTGCTTGCTAGGCAAGTCACTTCATCTCCCTTGGCCTCTATTTCCTCATCTGTCAAATCAGATTTTAAATCGATTGGACTGGATGATACCTAAGGCCCTTCCTAGCTCTAAAGTAAAACCAGTCACTTCATTTTCAAAGATTTCTGGAAAACATCCTGATAGTATCAATTCTAAGACAGAAGAGAAGCAAGGATTAGGCAATGAAGACTTAGTGACTGGCCCAGGGTCATGTATCTAAGAAGTATCTGAAATCAAATTTGAACTCAGGACCTCATATCTCCATGTCTGGCACTCTATCCACTGAGTCACCTAGCTGCCTCTCTAGTATTATTCTAAATGGAGCTGACTGGTTAATTCATTCTTTCTTTTTCTTCCTTCTTTCCATACTTCCTCCCTTCTTCCTGCCTGCTTTCCCCCCCTCTTCCTCCATCCCTTTCTTTCTCCTTCCCATACTCCCTCCCTCCTTCCTGCCTTTTCCTCCTCTCTTCCTCCTTCCCTTTCTTTTTCTTTCTTCCCTCCTTCCTTCTCTCCCTCCTTCCTTCATTCCCTCCTTCCTTCCCATCTTCATTCTTTCCTTCCTTCCCTCCTTCTCTTCCTTCTTTCCCTCCCTTCCATCCTTCCTTCTTTCCCTCCTTCCTTCATTCCCCCTTCCTTCCTTCTTTCCCTCCCTCCCTTGCCCCCTCCCTTCCTTCCTTCCATCTTTTCTACCTTCTTTCCCTCCCTTCCATCTTTCCTCCCCTCCTTCCTTCTTTCCCTCCCTTCCATCCTTCCTTCCTTCCTTCCATCCTTCCTCCATTCCATCCTTCCTTACTTCCCTTCTTCCTTCCTTCCTTCCTTCTTCCCCTCTTCCATCCTTCCTTCTTTTCCTCCTTCCTTCTTTCCCTCCCTCCCTTCCATCCTTCCTTCTTTTCCTCCTTCCTTCTTTCCCTCCCTTCCATCCTTCCTTCCTTCCATCCTTCCTCCATTCCATCCTTCCTTACTTCCCTTCTTCCTTCTTTCCTTCCTTCTTCCCCTCTTCCATCCTTCCTTCTTTCCCTCCTTCCTTCTTCCCCTCCCTTCCATCCTTCCTTCTTTCCCTCCCTCCTTCCTTCTCTCCATTCTCAGAGATGAGGGGAGAATATGAAAGAAAGGATATGATTAAAATATCACTGAATGTCCTTCCCTGGAGCCTTTTCCCCTTGCTTTTCAGCTGAGTGATCTGAGTGAGCCATAGAGGCCATTATGCCCTCCACAATTACAATCCACTATCAGGATCCTTCTCCAATCCTGACTCTCCTCAATGACTCCCTATCTCCTCTACCTCTACTAACACAGCTCTGTGATTCACACAGTCCATCAATTTCTCCACCAGGTGGCGCTGGCTTTCCAGGTATGACTAATTCCCTTCCGTGTGACTAAGAGGGGCTGGGGGGAATCTTGCAGACAGCCCGTTTCTCACCTCTTTCAATCCTAGGGATTGAGCTGTCCTCCTGACAATGGACCCACAGCCATCCATACACACTAATGATACCTCCCTCTCTGCTTTCCCCCCAGAACTGACCCGTGACCTGGAAGCCAAAGAGTCACAATCAGACCAACAAGGTAAGAAAGCAATCTAAGAAGATAGAGAAGGGGGCAGCTGGGTGGCTCAGTGGATAGAAAGCCAGGCCCAGAGACTGGAGATCCTGGGTTCAAATCTGGCCTCAGATACTTCCTTGCTGTGTGACCCTGGGCAAGTCACTTCATCCCTACTTTACCACTCTTTAACCTTAGTACCAGTACACAGTATGCCTTCTGGAATGGAAGATGAAGGCTTAAAAAATAAACAGATGCCAAAAAAAGAAGAAGATAGCAAAGGGGGTGTGGAAGACTAAAGACTCCACCAAATCATTCATTTAGCAAACATTTATTAAGAGCTATGCAACACCCTGGGGGTATATTCAAAGACAAAAGAGAGCAGCTAACCTTCTACTGGAGAGGTGGCTTGTATGCATGTTAAGTATAGACCAAATAGGAGATTCAGAATAAATTCAAAGCAATTTCAGGAGGAGTCACTCGGCACCAAGGGAAAGGGCATTAGGGTTAGTGGGTAGGAGAGTCAAGAAAGTCCTCATAGATGAAATATAGCTGGGGCAGCGGATTGAGAGCCTGGGTTCAAATCTAACCTCAGACATTTTCCAGCTGTGTGACCCTGGGCAAGTCACTTAACCCCAATTGCCTAGCCCTTACCACTCTTTTGCCTTAGAACCAATACATAGTATTGATTCCAAGATGGAAAGCAAGAGTTATTTTTTTTAATTAAAAAAAAAAAAAGAAATTTACTGTCTTTGATGTTTTGAGGCATCAAATATTATAAGAGAACAAGCAATCAAGTGTATAAATGTTTTTCTTTTTCTCCAGATGTTTTGGCATCTGGTAAATAGCCTCTGAATTTAGGGTTAGGAGGGGAATTTTCTGGTATTTCCATGACAATATCTGGTTCCTCAGGTGATGGGCATTCATTTGCTGGTTATCCTTTAGAAATCTGGCCAAATGGAATTTGTATTTTTGGTTTTTTGCTAAAATAGTCTCTATTTACAACAGATTCATTAAGCAGTCAGGCTTTTTCTTAAGCTAGAGACAGTTAAGGCTTTGTTTGTAGACTGGGTGTTTAACTGCCCAACAGGAAACCTCTGGGTAATGAGTGGATTTGCATTTCAAAAATAATGGGAGAGATAGACTGGATTACCCTAATCAATTTGTTTGTTTACAGATCTTTATCTGTGGGAGAGATAGAACAATGAGAGAATGGGGGTGGATAGAGATGGGGACTGAATGAGTGATTCTTTTGATTTAGGGATGGCAGTGGATGATAGAGCCCTGGGCTGGGAATCAGGAAGACTCATCTTCCTGAATTCAAATCTGGCTTCAGACACTTACTAGCTATGTGACCCTGGTCAAGTCATTTAAGCCCATTAGCCTCAGTTTCCTCATCCATCAAATGAGCTTAGAGAAGGAAATTGCAAACCACTCCAGGACCTCTGCCAAGAAAACCTCAAATAGGGTCACGAAAAGTCAGCCATGACGGAAACAACTGAACAACAAAAAGTTCAGTAGGAGGCAGTGAGTAATGTGTTATAGCATCCAAGAAAGTTCATTTGGATCTTGAACTTCATTAAGAGAGCTAAAATTTCTAGGAACAAAAAGGGGATGGGGCTGCTTTCCTCATCTACTCTGGTCATACCCCATCTGGTTGGCCTTGTTGATCTTTCAAGATTCCTCAAAGGTCTTCCATTCTATGAATCTAACCTGCTAGCAAGCTGTGGGTGGAATGAGGAAGGGAAAAGCCAGTGGGTTGGGGGTGGGAGCGTTTATTAAGAGCCTACTGTGTGGGAGCAGTTAAGGTGGCTCAGTGGATAGAGAGCCAGACTGGATATCCTGGGTACAAATTTGGCCCCAGATACTTCCTAGCTGTGTGACCCTGGGCAAGTCACTTAACCCCCATTGCCTAGCCCTTACCACTCTTCTGCCTTAGAACCAATACTTAGGATCGATTCTAAGATAGGAGATAAGGATGGTGTTATTGTTGTTTTTGAGAGCCCACTATGTGCCAGGCACTGTGATAAGATTGTATCTCATTGGCTAAAGAAAGAGCAAAGGGAAGAAAGAGAAACACAATGTAGATGATTTTGGAAGCCAGAAATATGTAATTGTGTATACAGAGTATCTCCAAGTTCTTAGGCAATTTTAAACTTTAGAAACTCGGGACACCCTGCGTGTGTGTGTGTGTGTGTGTGTGTGTGTGTGTGTGTGTGTGTGTTCCTATTACATATGGGAGGTAAGATGAGGGTGCATTAATCAGTCAATAACCATTAAGAGCCTACTGTGTGCCAGGCACTGTGCTACAGTAAGTCAAGAACGTGACGATCTGATGTCATCCTGAAGAGTCAGATGTGAGTTTAACTTCTGCACCTGGGACATACTAGCTGGCTGCCTGGCTGCCTTTCCCTTCACTCTTCCCCACTCTAAGACTAGGGGTGGCAGGTGGGTCCCCAGGCTGTCTTGATGAAAGGAAAATTTTTCAGCAGGAAAGCTCAGATCAGGACAGGAAAATGAGGGACATTCTGCTGTGAGGGTTGGCCTCCGTCCTCTCATTTGAATCTCAAGGCAACCTTGTGAGGTAGATCTTGACGGCAGTATTATCCCCATTTTAGAGAAGAGAACAGAGAGATTAAGCAAGAAGCTCGAGGTCACACAGTAAGCATCAGAGTCTGCTCCCTCGATGCTCAGAGAGCACTGTGTCTAAGGATGTAGATACAAGAAGAATGAATAGTCACAGTGGATGGAGCACCAGGTCTAGAGGCAGGAGGCCCTGAGTTCAAATCCCATCTCACACAATTCCTAAATGTGACTCTGGGCAAATCACTTAACTCCCATTGCCTAGCCCTTGATGCCCTTTTGTCTTAGAATTCTTAAAAAGGGGGGCAGCTGGGTGGCTCAGTGGAAGAAGAAGAGTCGGCCCTAGAGACAGGAGGTCCTGGGTTCAACTCTGGCCTCAGGCACTTCCCAGCTGTGTGAACCTGGGCAAGTCACTTGACCCCCATTGCCTAGCCCTTACCACTCTTCTGCCTTGGAGCCAATACACAGTAGTGACTCCAAGACAGAAGGTAAGGTTGTAAAAAAAATCATAGTCTGTTAGAGATAGTCTGTTGTTATTCAGTATGACTCTTCCTGACCCCATTTGGGATTTTCTTGGCAAAGATACTGGAGTGGTTTGTCATTTCCTTCTCCAACTCATTTTACAGATGAGGAAACTGAGGCCAACCAGGTTAGGTGGGTCACTTTGCCATGGGTTATCCAGCTAGTAAGTGTTTGAGGTCAAATTTGAACGCAAGTCTTCCTAATTGCAGGACTGGCAGTCTATCCACTGTGTCACCTAGCGACCCAAATAGATAGAGAGCATTTATTAGTCATACTATGTGCCAAGCACTGTCCTAAACACAAAATACAAGCAAAGAAGTCACTGACCTCAAGGAGCTCTAATGAAGAGGGTGCTGGGAAGGAGGCACTCTTGGAGAGAAGCCTCTGGGTGTCCATGAAGGCTCCCCTGTCAAAGTCAGGTGAGAAGAATGGAATAGTGAAAAGACTGCCCCAAAGTGGCTGGAAGGTCTGGACTCTGGCAAGCCAAGATCGGGGCAGTGTGGAGCCATCTATCACTTTATAGGTTCTGTCTCCTAGAGACACACCTATCAGGGGAACATACAGGCAAGAGCAGAGAGATACCAATCCTCTGGACTCCCCATTCACACTGGAGCCCCATGGGGTAATGGGGAGCCATATTGGGAAATCAATCTAACTGGTGGCAAAGGGGATAGAGCTCCTGACCAGGAGTCAGGAAGATTTGAACTCAGATCTTGCCTCAGACACTTATGGGCTTTGTGACTCTGAGCAAATAGTTTAATCTGTTTGCCTTGGTTTCCTCATCTGTAAAATGGGAATAGTAATAGACCTACCTCCCAGGGTTGTTAGATCAAATGAGATAATTAAAAAACCGTAGCACAGTGCCTGAAGCATAGCAAGTGCTATATAAATGTTTGCTGATATTATTAAAAATAAATGTTTATAAGTTATAAATATTTACAAATAATGTTTATATTACATTTAGTGCCTACACTGGGTGCTAGGTGCTCTAGTCCATACCCGGAAGTAGGAGATAAGGCTTTGCATTCAAAGAAAGGGCTCAGTTTGATAGGAGAATGAAGAGTACACAAGTAATCAGGAGAGAATTAATTAAAGGGGAGGCAACATATATTAAAAAAAAAAAATGGAACCTGAGGCTGAGAGCTGTGAGCCCTGGTCCCTATTCAGGGCTTTTTCTTTGGCTGTCAGCTCAGTGATCTTATGCAAATCCTTTAAACTTTCTGGGCTGCAGTTAACTAGATTAGACTAGGTCCCTCCCAGTTCTGGCACTTAAAGACTGTCTCCTCCTTTCTGTTTCCATCCCAACCCTAGTTCAGATCTTTATTATCCAGAACCTCCAGTAGCGCCCCCACCCCATTACTGATCAAATCAGGGCCAGACTCTTCAAGGACTCCTGAGATCCTGCCTCCGTAATCATTTTCTGGTCCCCTCTAGCCCTCCAGTACTAGTGCCTTCCCTCTAAGAATATTCTCCATATATGCATCTCGTATGATGCTAGTTATCTCCAAGGTGCCTCCCCATTAAAATTAGAGCACCCTGAAAGCAGGGGACCTGGTTTTTGCTTCTCTTTGTAGCCTCAGCCCTTAACACAGGTATTTGTTGAGTGACTTGGCTGCCCACTGTTTAATTTTTTTTTTGGTCCTCTTAGAGATAGTTTGATACAGAGAGAGTCACCTTTTTTCTCTTTTCCCTTACAAACTGTAAGTAACTATCGAACTGGGAGGCATCATTTAGTCTCCTTTTGGTGGGAAATATACCGGATGCTCCAGGGGGGCTGTAACTACACCAGGGCATTTGGATGCTTTCCTATTGGGGGATGCTAAAACCTCGGTTACCTACAAGGTATTAAGGAACACTTTAGGCAGAAGGCTAAGAATTCAGTTATATTTGTTCCAGTTTCCCAAGCAGCAGCAAACATGCCTCCCCTTTAGACTGCTGCCCAAGGAACTTCTCCTTGTAACAAATCTATGAAAGAGGGCCCAGCTCCTGAAATGACGGGCCTGGAGTCAGGAAGAACTAAATTCAAATGGATCCCTCCCTTCTGTCATTATCCAGATCTAGCTTAGGTACCACCTCCACTCTCTAACTCCCATCATCCCACCCCTTCTACCATGTGACTCCTGAGAAAGTTCCTCACCAGGTTCTCCTTGCATTGAAGAAAAGAAATAAAAGAAATAAACATGGGATGCCTATTTCCCAGGATTGCTTTTTAAAAATGAAGGTGTTGCATTATTGTTATTGACAATAATAATCACTAGAACTGATGTAGCAACTTTAGGGTTTGGAAGGCACTTTACATGTTATCTCACAATAACCCCCCTCAGGTAAATAGTATTATTATCTCCATTTTACAGATAAGGAAACTCTGGCTGAGAGATTAAATGATTTGCTCAGGGGCATACAGCTAGTGTTTGAGGCACAAAGTCAGAATCATCAATAGGCCATTTGCTTGGAACTGTGGAAAGAGCCTTCTTGCCTCTCAAATCAGAAGACTAGCTTCAAACAGAAGCTAGGTGGTTCATCATCGGCTAGAGTCAAGCCTAGAAATGGGAGGTCTTGGGTTCAAATTTGACCTCAGACCCTTCCTAGCTGTGTGACCCTGGTCAAGTCCTTTAACCCTCATTGCCTAGCCCTTACCACTCTACTGCCTTGGAACTTAGTACTTAGAATCAGTACTTAGTACTGATTCTCTGATTCTAAGACAGGTTTAAAAAAAGACTAGCTTCAAATCCTGATTCTTTGACAACTAGTGGCTATAGTGGGTAGACTTGCTTTCAAATCCTGAGATTGAAAGAGATTAGGTCACTGCCCAGGTGCCTGAGCTGGGATTTGAATCCAGATCTTCCAGATCCCTAAAGCTAGTACTCTTCTGCAATACCACAAGAATTATTGGAAAGGAAAAGACAGTGCTTACTGCAAAAGGGTAACCATAGGCAAATACTATCCTAGGAAAAGGGGGAAGGAGAAAGACAGACAGGGAGAGAGAAGGAAGAGGGAAGAGAGAGAGAGAAAACGAGAGAGAGACAGACAGACAGACAGAGACAGAGTTGGAGGTAAACAGTGGATGGAGAAAAAGCAGCAGTCAGAGAGACATCATGTGGAAGGAAGCTGAGACTCAGAGAATGATGGATGGGGCTGGAGAGATCCCATGGAGAAGGAACAGTAACATGGATTTAGAAGTACCTGAGACTCCATCTAGTTCGATCCTCTCTCTGCACAGAGGAGAAAACTGGGACAGGTAAATGACTTGCCCAAGATCACCTAGGCTGTAAGAAGAAGAGTCAAGCTTCAAACCAAAGTCTTTGACTTTTGACAATATAAAGATAGACTTCTTTTTACTGCTTCATGCTGCAAATTAGGAGAAGGGCTAGGAGAATACCCAGAATGGGACTAGTAAGAGGGAACTGCCAGGTGGAGTTCAATGTTTTAAACATATTCGTGATCCCTTATTATTGTTGCTGAGATAGACCTATAAATCTCTTCCAGCAGCTAGGTGGTGAAGTGGGCAAAGTGCTAGACCTGGAGTCAGGAAGGCTGAATCTTTGTCTGTTCAAGTCTGGCCTCAGACACTTACTAGCTGTAGACCTTGGACAAGTCACTTAACCAGTGACTTTAGTTACTCATCTATAAAATGAGCTGGAGAAAGAAATGACTAAGGGCTCCAGTATCTTTGCCAAGAAAATTCCACATGGAGTCACAAAGAGTCAGACACAACTGGACAACGTGATCTCCTTAAGGGGAACAAAGCTATTCTCTCTCACAGTCTGGAGAAGCAGGAAATATTAAGGGAAGGGGCAGAGCAATGTGCTGGTCTCAGGGAGATAGAGAGTTAGGATGAAGCCCCATTGCCTTGGACCTTACACTCTAGTCAGGGGATTAGATCATTTTGTACATAATTATAATATACAATCACATGTGATTAGTGCATCAGAGAAGTATTTTTTAAGTGCAGTGTGAAGTCTGAGGGGTAGATAATCCAGAGAAGGAATCCAGAAGTAATTCAAGAAGGCTTCTTGGAGGAGATGGCAGTTGAGTTGGGCTTTAAAGGATGGTCGGAAATTGTATAGGTGAAGAGAGGGAGGGAGTGTATTTAGGCATAGGAATAATTTCATAATAGTAAGTTCTTTGGGGGCAGGAACTCTTCCACTCTAATGCTTGACTGAGTTACTTGCATACAGTATAGACTCAGTAAATATTTGTTGAATTTGGATTGAATTAATAGGGAACACTTAATAGGTAAAGTACCTTTCAGTCTTAAAGTGTTGTGTAAATGTCAGCTATTGTTATTATTATGAACCTAATTGTGGTACCTTGTTGAAGCAAAAAGATTTGGAACAAAAGGACATGGTTAAATTAAGGCTCTTCCACTTACCTTATCTCAGTTTATTTCTCTGTAAAAATAGAATTGAATAATGTTTGAAATTGACCAAATAAAAAAATAATGTCAAAAGAAAAGAAAAAAAGAAAGAGAAAAGAAAAAGAAAATAAAAATAAAAATAAAAATAGAATTGGAGGCAGCTAGGTGGCACAGTGGATGGAGCACCAAGACTGGAGTCAGAAGGTTCAACTCTGGACTCGAGATATTTCCTAGCTGTGAGACCCTAGGCAAGTCACTTGAACCCTGTGGCCTAGCCCTTGCCCTTCTGTCTTAGAGTTGTCACTAAAAAAGAAAGTGGGAGTTTAAAAGGGGGGAGAAAGTTGGATCAAATGATCTCAAAGATGTCTTTCAGTTCAACATGGTGATCCCATGGCCTGGAGATGACCCTGGGTTCTCAAAGGCTTTTTTTCCAGCTGAGTACTGTCAGGCAGGTCTCATCTTCTTGGAAAGACTTTAGGGCCAGGCATGGAAATAGATTGCATATTGGGTGAGGACCAGCCTGGCTAAATTCTGAGCTCAGCCCCAGCAACCCTGTAAGTCTATTCTCTTGGGCATAGAGGGACCTGGAGAGACCAGCCATATGGAAGAAATGATGAGTCTTTGAAATATTGGATTAAGTATTTAACTAGCTCCTGAGTAAGAAGTAATTCTTACAATATCCAGTGTATTTTCCATGAAAAATAAAATAATTCCTCAGAAAAAGGAGGAAAGGGGGAAGGAAGGAAGGAAGGAAGGAAGGAAGGAAGGAAGGAAGGAAGGAAGGAAGGAAGGAAGGAAGGAAGGAAGGAAGGAAGGAAGGAAGGAAGGAAGGAAGGAAGGAAGGAAGGAAGGAAGGAAGGAAGGAAAGAAGGAAGGAAGGGAGGGAGGGAGGGAGGGAGGGAGGGAGGGAGGGAGGGAGGGAGGGAGGAGAAAAGTGCTGGACAGACTCCTTTAGTGCAGGAACTTTGACTTTGAATATCTATCATCTAGCTATCCACTTTAGTGTAAGTGGAAAGAGACCTGGACCCAGAGTTAGAAGGAATCTGTATTCCATTACCTGCCTCTGGGCTCATTAGATTATTTTGGACTCTATCCTTTAGTCCCCTTCTCTGTTAAGTGTAAATGTTCCCATATGGTGCCAGTGTAAAGAGCCCTGGATTTAAAGTGTTTCTAGATCTGGCAGAAGAGACACCCTTGGTGCCATTTAGTCCAACTCCCTTATTTGACATTTGAGGAAGCTGAGGCTAAGAGAAGCTAAGCTACTTGCCCAAGGGTACAAAAACAGCGAATCAACCTCTCCAGTATCTTATCAAGAAAACCCCATGGATCCTACCCCCACCCCTGCCTTGTTTTTACTTCATATATATTTGTATTAGTGTTATCCCTCTCAATAGGATGTAAGTTCCTTGAGGGCAAGGACTATTCTGCTTTTGTCCTTGTATCCTCAAAGTGTTGCCCAGGTCCTGACATATAGTAAGCACTTAATGAATGTTTGTTGACTACTTCTATTGGGGGTAGGGATAATAATACTTAAAACTCCCTTCTTCACAGGGTTGTTAAAGACTAGGGCTTTGAACACCTTAAAGCTGCTTGATGGGAGTCATTATCCCTTGGGTGAGAGGAGTTTGTTGGCATGGTGTAGAAGCTCCTGGTGTTGGCAGTGTAGATGCCCAACCTAGCTATGACTTATCTGCTAAAGCTTTGAGAGTTGCCTGAGGCACAGAGAGAAATTAAGTGCTTTGTTCCCAACTCCTCAACTAGTAGGAACCAAAGGTCAGGGTTTGAACTTGAAACCCAGCACTCCATCTCCTACTTCATGGTGTTTATACTACTTCATATTGGTAGGCTTCTTATTCAGTCATATCCAACTTTTGGTGACCCCATTTGGAATTTTCTTGGCAAAGATGCTGGAGTGGTTTGCCATTTCCTTCTCCAGCTCATTTGACCGAGAAGGAAACTGAGGCAAGCAGGGTTTCCTAACTTGCTCAGGGTCACTCAGCTAGTGTCTGAGGCCAAATTTGAACTCAAGAAGATGTCTTCCTGACTCCATGCCCAGGACTCTATCACATAGCTGCCTTATTGGAATAACAAATATTGAGATAAAAGATACATTGGCCAGGACAAGCAAACACCGGTAAGAAGTAAGAATCTGATTGGTGAGATTTGAACCTAGAAGCCAAAGATTCTGCCCTTTTTCCTAAACAGAGCTGCCTTCTAAAATGTTTAAAGAAACCCCTAGGGCAGGAACTGTCCTATAGTAACAACAAAATGGAAGAGACCTTAAAGTTTATACATTTGGATGCCCTTCATTTTACAAAATAGGGAATGGAAGCTGAGAAAGGGGGAAGTGGCCTCAAAGAACCATAACCAGCCAAGAACATGGAGAAAAACCAAAGACCCTTTGCTTTCTAGAGCTGCAGCCCTTTCCTTCTAGCAGATGCTTCACAGATCTGAGGCTGACAGGGAAGTCAGAGATCAATAAGTCTACTTAACCCCCATTTTACAGATGAGCCAATTGAATTTGGGGGGAGTGAATTGAATCACACAAGGTCACGCAGGTGTTAATTTTCAGCAAGGGTTTTTAGTATGTTTGTGTGTAGCATGCCCATTTGGCAGCAGTCTGTTGAAACCCATAAACCCTTTCTCAGAATCATGTTTTGAAATCCACAAGATAAAATGCATAATATTACAAAAGAAACCAGTTATGTTGAAATCCTTATCAAAATATATTTTCTTTTTAAACCTTCATCTTCTGTCTTAGAATCAATACTATGTATTGGTTCTAAGGCAGAAGAGGGGTGAGGGCTAGGCAGTGGGAGTTAAGTGACTTGCCCAGGGTCACCCAGGTAGAAAGAGAGAGACTGTGAGTGAGCTCAGGGTTTCTGACTCTAGGTCCATTCAACTGTACTATTGTTCTCAGCTTAATAAATATTTTTAGCCAACAAGCTTAATAGATGCATGAATGGCTGAAAGGAAGAATGGAGGGACAGATGAATGAATGGAAGAATAGATAATGAATGAATGGATGGATGGATGAATGGATGGATGGATGGATGGATGAATGGATGGATGGATGGATGGATGGATGGATGGATGGGTGACGGGAGGAATGCCGAAAGAATAAAGGAATGCGTGAATAGGGGGAGGGGGGAGAAAGCTGGTGAAAGCCCGGGACCCCGGGTCGGTAAGTAGCCCGGCGTGCAGCCCCTCAGCTCTCCTTCCCCGT
This sequence comes from Monodelphis domestica, assembly GCF_027887165.1. NCBI lineage: Eukaryota > Metazoa > Chordata > Mammalia > Didelphimorphia > Didelphidae > Monodelphis > Monodelphis domestica. The sequence continues at coordinate 512,064,127 of NC_077228.1, read as the reverse complement.
CCCGTCCCCGCAGAGGAGGCGTCGCGGCATCTGGAGGCCAAGTGCCGGGCGCTAGAGGAGCAGCTGGCGGCGCGGGAGCGAGGCAACGGCGAACTGCGGCGAGAGCTGCGGCAGCGCGACGCGCTCGTGTGGGCGCTGCGCTCCAGCCTGCGCAGCAAGGAGCGCCGCTTCCTGGAGGAGCTGCGGCGCCGCAGTCACCGCGCCACCGTGCTGGGCACTGAGCTGCAGAAGCAGAGCGAAGCGGCTGCCTACCTGTCCTTTCAGCTGCACGCCGCGCGCCAGAGGTTGCACGGGCTGCCCCGCGCCGCCCCCGCCCCCGGCTCTGTCGGGGGCGCAGCAGCGTCGGCAGCAACAGTTACGGCCACCTCAGCCGCAGCCCCCGCCCCCGCGACAGGAGGCCGGGACCGAGTCCCGCAGGCCGCTGAAGGGCGGCCCAGGAAACGCGGGTCTCGGGGCCGTCGGCCCCCTCCGTCGCTGCTCGTCGAGCCGTGCTCCCTGGGAAGCGCCAGGGACTGGGCGGCTTGGGAGCTGAGCTGCAGGCTGGACGAGGCCGAGCCCGAGCCCATGCCCGACCCTGCCCTCTTCCTTTCCGCCCGTAGACCTCCGAGGCCCAGGGCTCGGGACAAGGCCCCCCAGACGTGCGCCAGCCCCCGCAAGCCTGTTCACCGGGAACCCCCCGGGGAGGCTGCCGCCGGCCCCGCCCAGCCCCGATCCTGCAAGAGTCCACCGGGGAGGAGGCCGGCCGCCCCCAGCCCCGATAGCTCGGTTGACCTGGAGTAGCAAGAAGCCCAGGGGCAGAGGGATAGCGAGATGGGACGGGACCCCTCTCACCCCGGGGCGGACACCCACGGCAGGCACTCCCTAGGCGGAAAGCCGGAGACCTGGAACGGGACTGCCTAGGGAGAGCAGGCTCAACCGGAGCGCCTCGGGCTCCCTGCGTGGGCCCAGGGAAGTAAAGGAAGGGTCTGGGCCAAGTAGGCTGGAAACGGGGGCCTCTGCAACTGAGCGGGTGGGAGATGATAGAGGGACCAGCTTCCTCCCCCACCCACCCCCTTCATTTATATTCACAGACTTCTCTGAAGCTTGGCCACTTACCCCCCCCCCCCCCTCCCCGCGCTCTCCAACGTACCCACCCCTTTGGCCTTTGGGAAGGAGGCAGCTCCTTCTTTGAGAGGCGGGGAGGATTACAATAGGGAGAGTAATTGCACACATTTGTAAAAAGGAAATGATTTATCTATATTCTCTTATATATCTCCTTTCCCAGTGAGAGGGGAGGGAGAAGGTCGCAGGGAGTAAATCTGACAATCGGCGGCGGGGGGTGGGGATGGGGCGAGTGGAGAAAGGGACGGTTGCAAGCAAATAGTCGCCTCGGACTTTAGAGCGAGGGAAAAGGCTGGTGGCCAGAGAAGAGGGGAAATCCTGCTGCCTCTGGTTGTCCCTGAGACCTTGGAGCGCCTCTCCTACCCTCTCTCCGCCCTGCATGGCTTCCGCGCCCCCTCCGCAGAGCCGACCTCCACGTAGCCGGTCCAGTAGTCCGGCAGGAGGCGGGGCGGGGGCGGGGCCTCGAGAAGGTGAGTATAGCCCCTTCCGCAACAGCTTTGCAAGCAAGCACGAAACACTTTACCCCCCACCCCCAAGCCTAACCTCCGGCCGGGGACCCGGGCCGGGAATCCTCCTAGTCTGCGTCTTTGCTACTTCCTTCTCAGCTCAGGATGAGTGGGTGAGGTGGGCCACCCTCGCCTGGAGCTTCAGCACTCGCTGCCCTGGGCCAGGGGGGAACTTCTGCTCTCCGCTTGCCGTAGGAGGGCTGGGAATGGGAACCTGCCAGATTGCTCGGGGAGGCTTTCTGGGGCTCTGTTCTTTGGTACTCCTTTCAGCTGCATCCCAATGAGCTGGCTGGGGCTGAAGGGAGAGGCTGGCTGCCGGGAACTGAGAGTCATTAATGTAGGTGTGGGGTTGGGGTCCTCAAAGTCGTATCACAGCACCCTCCCTCTCCGCTGGAGACACCTGCCCCAGGGGCTTGCTGGATCTCTTGAAGTCCATTTTGCTTAGGTGGGGGGGGGGGAGAAAAGGACGGAGAGCGACTCCCCAATGCACAAAGCCTCAGCTTTCAACACCAGCCTCTGCCTGGGGCCTCATAGGCTCCCCCACTCCTGGGAACAAGGAGAAATTGGAATCCAGGAAAAGGAGAGGGGCAACCCTAACCATTGGCCCGGCCTAGGCAGAGGGGGAGAGAAATGCACGGGGTGCATCCTCCCCTGGACGCTCGGGCCGTTAGGAGGGAAGGGAACACTGCAAACTCAGCCTATGCTATTCAGCCTTGGAATGGGTCTTGGGGCCCAGTTTTGGTTCTGTAGCTGCAGGTCGTGCCAGTCTGGACATCTGTCCAACTATGTCTCCCCAGAATCAGGAGGGGGCAATAAGTGAGTCTCTTACCAAATCCCTAGGAAGAAAACGCTAGAACAGTGTAGGGAGAAGCCACTTTTCTCTGCTTTCTCATAACTCCTCTGCCTATTCTAGGTTTCTCCTGCTCCCAAACAAAGGGGAGCCCCCTAACCCCTATGAATCCAGTCAGGAAGAGCCCAGCCCCCTAGTGGGTCCTGCATTGAGCCCTAAGTGCCTGTCAAGAGTTTCCAGAGTTGGAAAAGAGTTTGTTCGGAGGGGGAGGAGAGCAGGACCTTCACATATCCATAGTCCCTGGTACACTCCCCAAATAGGCCTCAATCCCGGATTCTGTTTTCCCAAATGATTTGATTTCTCAGCCTTCTTCCCTTTGTGGGGGAGGGGAAGGACCCAGGACCCTGCTCCCATCCACCCTAGAGGACTCATGGAGTGCTGGAGAAATTGGGAGATAGGAAAGGATCAAGGCAAGGAACGAGAGAGTGTGCCTAATTCAAGAGAGGAAAGATCTGAAAGGGGGCCTAGAGAACCCTTGTTTAAGATGGGGACGCCGGGCTTATCTTCTGGACCCCACATTCATACCCAAGTCCCCCAGAAAGCCAGTTTTGAAAAAGTCTTCGTCTAAAGTTGGGGGACGGGGGAGGCTGGTCATTAGCGAGGGGTCTCCAGAAAGATTCTCGGGGAAGAACCCGACGGCTGCTTCTCTCCTGGGAAGTGATGAAGATCAGCAGAGCTGAGCAAGCCAACGCCCATTCTCCAAAGCACACCCAGAAGCCCCGAGCCCATGGAGCCTGGTTTTTCCGACAGCCCCCTGGGGGCATCTCACTAAGCTACTCCGGCTCCTTATCCATAGGACACCCAGCTAGAGACAGACCCCGCTCCAGCTCCAGGGCTTGTTTATCTGGATGCCCCGCTCCCCGCCCTGGAGAATCTGCTGGCCTTCCCCAGGCTTTGGGAGTGAAACTGCTCCTGCCCCGAGGGCTGGCCGACTTCCGGAGAAGTACCTTCGCTTTCCCTTCCCCCTCCTCTCCCCTCCGCTCCAGGGGCCGCCGCTTCTCTCAGGGTCTCTAAATCACCCGCTGCCTGGGGCTCCCGGGGACCGATTCCTGAGTCTGTGGGTCACTCTCGGGCCCTCCTAGATGGGACCTGAGACAGGGAGGGGAAGAGAAAAGGCACGCTGGCTCTCCTTTAGCCCGGAACAACGCACTGACCTTCGTCTCCCGGGGCTGCACACCAGGGAAGCTTGGAGTGACTTTTACTCATTTGTTTTCTTTTGCAGTGGTGGGGAGGGAATTTTCCCTATCACCTAATAAAAGCCATAACTCCTTCAGCCCTGTGGCAATAGCCCTCCTCTCCCTCTCCCTCTCCCTGATTTGGCTCTTCATTCCCAGAGTTCCCAGGCAATTTCCAGACAGAGTCTTCGCCCACACAGAAATCACCACCTAACCTGGCCAGCCTCTCCCCAGATTACCCCACTTGGGCTCCCCAATCGGCCTCTTCCCCGTGTACCCTCCCCCTCTTGGCAAATGGAGATAATGGCACTTAATCTTTGTTCAGGGTGCTTAGAGATCCCCAGATGAAAGAGTGTGAGTGCCGGGGAGCAAAGGGAGGGTCATTACACATTCAGCTGAGGTGGGAGGAAACAGGAAAGAAACTGGGTACCCACACACTGACACATCACCACTACCACCAGCACTTAGCAGTATCTGACACACAGTAGGCATTTAATAAATGCGAGGTAGAAGCTGCCCACTCAAATTGTAAATGCTGCTAAGCCTTGGGGGGAGGGGGTGCCAAATGGACAACTATCCAGATACTTTTTTTTTTTTTAACTCTTACCTTCAAGGCTGAAGAGTGGTAAGGGCTAGGTAATAGGGGTTAAATGATTTGCCCAGGATCACACAGCTGGGAAGTATCTGAGGCCAGATTTGAACCTAGGACCTACTGTCTCTAGCCCCCTCCCCCCCCAACACTCTTAAAAGAAGAGCTGGAAGATGGGGAAAGGATCATAACTTGTTGAACTCCCTCATTTTGTAGAGAAGGAAACTGATAAGTGACTTATAAAGCAAAAAGAGATCTCAGAGATCCCTCATTTGTCTAACCCCCTCATTTTTCAGAGGAAAGAACTGAGTAGAAGTGATTTCCCCAGGATCACACAGAAAGTTTCAGAAAGGAGATTTGAACTCAGGTCCTCTGACCATAGGCTGGCTTCTGACTAACTCGATTCTACTGTATAGGAACAGGGTCCTGGAAGGTCAGGTAATAGAGTGAAAAGGCAGATCTCCTCCCTATCCCCCCCCCCCCAGTCCTCCAAATCCTTATCCCAGCTTGAGTCCTTACCCCAACTCCTACAGACCCTTATCCCTATCCCTATCCCTCTATCTCTCTGATGGGGAAGGGGGGAGGGTACCCTTGACTCTGCCTCCTAAGATCAGAAAGTGCAGACCTGTTTATTTGTGCCTCTTCCTACCTTCTCTCAGAAATGGGTATACCACAAACCAGAGCTGTATGAACCTGGCAAGGTGGGAATCTGGGGTAATGCCATCCTACTAAAGACTAAGGAGGGAGATCTCTTCTTGGCTGGGGAAGGGGAACATCAAGAAAGGTTAAAAATTAGGGGAGCTGCGGCCCTAAGGATACCGCTTTCCTCCTCCCCCTGCCACTGCCTGCCCACTCTGCTTTTGAAATGCTGCTGATATTTTGTTAGTATCAAATACAAATCGCACTTTCACCTCTCTCTCCCCTGTCCTATGGGGAGAACTAACTGGAATTAAATTCTGCATCAGGCCAAGGTGTTCAGATGGGGTGTGGGCAGATGTGACAGCTAAGCCCACTGTGCCCTCATCTAGCCTCAGGTGGGAGGGAATGCCCATGTAAAATCCTCCCCATTCCACAAAATGAACTCTCACCTGACTGTGATATCGCACCTGGCTGCCTTGATTCCCTTGGAAAGTGTCTTTAGGTCTACAGGGAAGGGGAGGAGAATCCAACTGTGTTGTTCCCCAACTATGTTTGGGAATGGGAATGTGGGGAGTGAGTTGGCTCATCTATCCTGGAGACAAGGACCCTCATTTCCAATATCACTTCCACCTGGCTCTGACCTCCAGCCTCGGCAGTCTCCTGATCTGGTATTTTCAGGCTAGAAACATGAAGTCCATCCTCATCCTTCCTCTACCTACCCAGACTCCCCTGACTGCTCCTGCAATGAGAAGGACCAACTCCCTCTCCCTCCTTGGGAAATGTGGCAGGTAGCAGAGAGCCCCCACCCCTCTAGGGATATAATTCACTTAGGATAGGGCTGGAGGGGTAGAAGATTGTGGCAATAGACCCGAGTCCCCCATGGGACAACCCATTGGGTGAAAGTGGGAGGCCACTGAGTGTTATAGACGGTGTGAGTCGATGTGGCCTGGCTTTCTCCTTGGCTTAAGCCTGGCAGAGATAGGGCTTTTCAAAGTATATTCTCTTGAGATCACCCACCCACCCACAGAATTAGAGCCCTGTGCTGTAAGTGTGACTGTGGTATGCCTTATTCCTAATAAAAAAAAAACAAGGAAAAACATGAGCAGTGTCTTCTCTCTCCTGTGGCCCCTGAAGGCTGGGAAGTGGAATAGTGGGGAGGGTTTCTGGGGGGATGTGCCAGTATGAGATGTAGCAGGCTGGACTGAGGCAGCTTCCCTGGGACTGATGTGGGAGAGAGCTGAAGAGCGAGAATCATCAAGGCAGCCTATAGGAGTTATAGATGCTCAGGACTCACTGGAGGGATCAGGGATGACAAAGTAAACGTAAGTGCTATAGATAGCCCTGGTCCAAGTTCACCAGCTGTCCCTTGTCGTCACCCTGACCGACCTCAGAGAAGCTAGCAAAGAAAGGCATGGGCGGGTGAACCATGGATCTAGATTGGCGAGATGAACCTATTCTACTGGCCCTCTAAATCAAGCCAATGCTGTTAGCAAACATTTATTAAGCATCAACTATAAACCAGGAACTGGTGCTTCGAAGGTTTACTGTGCCCTTTTGTTTTTGCATTACATTCCTTTTGTAAGCCCTGGCTTTCTGTCCAAAGGGAGGGCTAGGCAATTGGGGCAATTAGGGGTACAGCTAAGAAGTATCTGATGCTAGATTTTGAACCCAAGTCCTCCCAACCCCAGTCCTGGTTTTACCTACTGAGCCATCTAGTTGACCCTATCACATCAATGTTTTACTATAACCCCCCCCCCCCCCTCACCCAATGAACCTTCCCTGGGAACAAAGATATTTAAAAGTATTTCAGCAAAATTAACACATTGGCAATGTCTGACGGCATATGCAATAGTCCCCCGGCTTCCCTAACAAAAGAAGGACCTGTATTTTCTTATTGATGTGTTCTCTGGGGCCAAACATGGTCATTATGTTTTATAACCTTTGTTTTTATTTTTTAAGAATACATTTTTAGACTAAATAAACTAATTCAGATGAAAAAAATACATTTTTATCTGGAGGGGTCGGGGAGAGAATTCAAGAAACCATTTTATAAAAACAAATGTTTGAAATTGTTTTTATATGTAATTGGGGGAAATAAAATATTGAAATATTCAAAAATTTTAATACATTTTTATTAAATTTTATATCACACATTTCCTGATGGTTCCCTCCTTCCTCCACAGGGTCTTCCTTATTATAAAGAATTTTTTAAAGAAGGGGGGGAAGGTGGCATCTGGGTGGCTCAGTGGACAGACTGGAGAGTCAGGCCCAGAGATGGGAGGTCCTGGGTTCAATTCTGGCCTCAGACCCTTCCTAGCTGTGTGACCCTGGGCAAGTCACTTAACTCCCATTGCCTAGCCCTTACCACTCTTCTGTCTTAGAACCAATACCCAGCATTGACTCCAAGATGGAAGGTGAGGGTTTAAAAAAAAAGGGGGGGGGGAATAGTTAATAAAAACCCATAGGTCAAAAAGAGTCTGAGTCAATAGTCTCCCACCTTGGCAAAGAAAAGAAGGTGACATTCCATGAACCTCCTGAGTTCCTGCTGTCCCCACCTAGTAAATGACTGAGGAGTGACTGGGCTCAGACTTCCAGTAACCTGAGGAGGCCTGGGCTGGATACTCTTCCCTTTTCCAGTCTCCTGTTCTTCTCTCAGGTGGTTGAGGGAGAGAAGAAGAGAGATGTCCATCCACTCCAGTAAAATGCCCTTCAATAACCTTGGGGTCCCTTTTGCAATATGGGAAGAGGAGAGAGCAGTGGTTCTCAAGGTCTCATCCAAGGACCCCTGGAGGGGTCCCTGAGGCTCTTTTAGGGGATCCTTTAAGTCAAAATTATTTTGATAATAATATTAAGGCATTTAACATGGTAAATATCAGTATATGTAACACATATAAAGAGAAACTCGACCATTTGTAAGAGTGTAAAGTGGTTTTGAGACCAAAAAGTTTGAGGACTATTAAATAGATTAGAGAGAGGGTGGGGTGGAAGAAAGAGGAGAGTAGGAAAAGAGGCAGTATGGAAAGAATTTTGGATTACATAGTCACAAGATCTGAGTTTGAGTTACGGTTCAGTGACGTACTAGCTATGGAACAGTGAGATTCTAAACTTCAGTTTACTCATGTATAAAATGGGAATAGTACTAGATATCTCATCTCACAGAGGGAAGGAAGTACTCTGTAAACAAGTCCTCCATAGATATTCACTATATGTATTATGATTAAAATAACAACAAAGGGAATGGATTGGGGAAAAGGTGGAAAAGGCATTCACTTCTGAGTTTCCCAGCCCTGCTCAGCCAGATAATATCTCTACTGGACTGTTACAGACAGTCCTTGGCCTTATTCTATTTGACATTTTGATCAACAGCTTAGATGAGGACATAGATGGCTTGTTAATCAAACTTCCAGATAACAGAAATCCAAGTAGGAGGATTAACTCATTGGATGACAACATTGGGAACTAAAGTGATCTCAACCTACCAGAACAATGAGCTGGATTTGGGTCCCTGAAATTCAATGGGGAGACTGTAAAGCCCTGCGTTTTTTTACATAAAAAAGGAGGGAAACTTTGGGAGCCTGGCTGTATGACAAAGTCTATCAGTCAATGGTATGAATATAACTGCCAAAAAAGTGAATTTATTCTTGGCCTTTATTAAGAATGACTCACTGCTGGTATAACCTAGATCAGACTATTTACTACGTTGGAGGAGCAGAGTTCTAAATCCTAAAATGTCAGAAGACAGTTTTCAAAAATTATTTCTACGTGTAACTGAAACAAACAAATAAATAAAAAAGAATGATTTACAGGGGCAAATGGATGACTCAGTAGATATAAAGCCAGTTCTAGAGTTCAAATATGGCCTCAGATACTTCATAGCTGTGTGATCCTGGGGAAGTTACAATCTAAATTGTCAAGCTCTTACCACTCATCTGCCTTGGAACCAAAACTTAGTATCAATTTTTTTTTTTAAACCCTTACCTTCCATCTTGGAGTCAATACTGTATATTGGCTCCAAGGCAGAAGAGTGGTAAGGGCTAGCCAATGGGGGTCAAGTGACTTGCCCAGGGTCACACAGCTGGGAAGTATCTGAGGCCAGATTTGAACCTAGGACCTCCCATCTCTAGACCTGGCTCTTAGTATCAATTTTAAAACAGATGAGAATTTTTAAAAAATGATTTACATGTCTGCAGTGGTAAAAGTGATTGGCCCTTTGTGCCCCGTTGTCTTGGACTATCTTGTCCAGTTTAAAGAACCATATTTTATTTTTGTTTTTATTTTGTAAATGTTTTATTTTTTTGCCAGTTACATGTAATAACAAGTTTCTACATAAGTTTTCCAAAATTATATGATCCAAATTGTCTTCCTCCCCTTTTCCTTCCCTCCTCCCAGAGCTGGCAGTCAGTTCAGTCTGGTTCATACACGTATTATCATGCCAAATACATTTCCATATTGTTCATTTTTGTAAGTGAATAATCTTATAAAACCAAAGCCCCAAAATGTATACCAAATAAACAAGTGAAAAATCATCTGCTTTTTTCTGTATTCCACTCCAACAGTTCTTTTTCTGGAGGTAGAGAGCATTTTTTTTGCCATAAGTCCCTTAGAATTGTCCTGCATCATTGTATTGCTGATAGTAACTGAGTCTCTCACATTTGATCATTCCACAATTTTGCTGTTACTGTATACAATGTCCTCCTGGTTCTGCTTGTTTCACTCTGCATCAGTTCAGGTAGGTCTCTCCAGCTCTTTCTGAGATCATCCTGCTCATCATTCCTTATAGCACAATAGTATCCCATCACCAACATATACCACAATTTCTTCAACCATTCCCCAACTGAGGGACATCCTTTTAGCTTAAGATCTATATTTTAGAAAGAATATGGACAGGGGGCAGCTGAGTAGCTCAGTGGATTGAGAGCCAAGCCTAGAGATGGGAAGTCCTAGGTTCAAATCTGGCCTCAGACACTTCCCAGCTGGGTGACCCTGGGCAAGTCACTAAACCCCCATTACCTAGCCCTTACCACTCTTCTGCCTTGGAGCCAATACACAGTACTGATTCCAAGATGGGGGGTAAGGGTTTAAAAAAAAAAAAAGAATATGGACAAACTGAGGAAGTTCAGGGGAAAGCAATCAGAATGTCAAGGAGCCTTGAAACTGATATACTAGTTTACTACAGGAGGAACTGCAGTGATTTAGCCTGGAGAAGACCTGGGAAGGTAGTGATTATTGTTTATGTATATGTTCTGTGTTTACTTCTCTGTGTCCATTTTGAACATAAAAAGATGATGAGCTCCTTGAGGGTAGTGACAGTGTCAGATCTTTCTGTCTTGTGTGGCACATAGTAGTTGCTTTATAAATGTATGGATTCACAAATTTCACAAAAAAAAAAAGGAAGAAGGGTTAGATGTATTTATTTTTCACTCTTACTGTCTGTCTTAGAATGGCAAGAGCTAGGCAAACCTTTAAAACCACTCAGAGGTGCTCCATAGAATTCGCTAACAACTAAGGTGGGTAGACTGCCCCTCTAAGAGGAAAGTGAATTTTGTCATAGACCTTTACTCAGTCACTTGCCCAAGTTCCCATTTCAAACCCAGTGGGAAGAGTTTTCACTTTCCAGCTGATCACACAGGCAGAACTGGGTATCTGAAAGCTATTTGGAACCCAAGAGGAGAAGCTCCATCCGTTGTCTTTCTTTAGCCCCCCCCAAGAGACACTGAGAGGGAAGAAGAGTGGGGTGGATCTGCGTGTGGGGGTGGGGATGGGGAGTGGAAACTCTCAGCTGAGGGGGCCCAACATCCATAACAATAATTAGCTAAAGCCTTTTATCCCCAGGAGCTGGAGGCTTTATGCATGCTAATTAATTAAGCTTCCAACACCCAGCTGAGATAATGCTTCTGCTTTAACTTACTTAGCACCTTTCTCAGGGTTAGGTGAGGGCTAGGCTCATTATCCCCGCCCGGAAGATGGGGAAACTGAGGTCCCCACCCCTTCTGGCAGAACAGCACCCAGGCTGACTCCCATATTCTGGAGCCGGGACTTGCCTGGGGTAGGGGATCCAGCTGTGCACTCCAACTGCTGACTCCAGTTCTATTCCATAGTCCAGAGGAATTCTAATCTATGAGATTTGGGGATCAGAGAGTGAATTATGCCACTCGTATCCTGACAATGCAGCACTGGGAGAAGCACAATGCAGGGAGGGAACAAGTATTTATTAAACGCCTACTCTGTATCACACATCATACTAAGCACTTTACAAATGTTATCATTTGATCCTCACAACCACCCTGAGAGATAAGTACTGTTATTCACCCCTCCATTTTACAGTTGAGGAAACTGAGGCAAAGAGAAGTTGTGTCTGAGGTTAGACTTGAATTTGTCTTCCTGACTCCAGACTCTCTCCAGGACACGACAGGGTACTAGGTTTGTTCTCTCCCTGGCCAGATAATCTCAAACAGAGGGAATATCTTGCTCTTAAAGTCACAGGCAGATTCTATTGTCTTGTAATCTATGCCTTTAGTCTCCAGGACTGGGCTAAAGGTCTGAATACCTCAGTGCTTTTTCTACCCTACTGCTTGGACACAAATCAGAGAATGAGGTTCCTCTGATGGGAGCTATAGAGGAGAATTCTTTGAATCTTGGTATCTAAAAAACAATGCATATTTAGAAACAGATGGGTGTACATCTTTATCACCATTTGGATTCCCTAATGGCACCACAAACTCGATGAGCCCCAAACCAAACTAGTTATTCCTGGCAACCCAGAAAATCTGTTCTTCCCTTCCTACTTCTGTCCATGGTTACACCATCCTCTAAATTCCCTACCGTTACAACATTGGAGTCATCTCTCCCTCTCCTATTTCTGTCTCCCCCATGATTTTTTCTTTATTCCTCACCTCCATTCCACCCTCCATTCTGTCACCAGCAAGCCCCAGTGATGTCCAGGAAAGAATATTGTCTCTTGCTGTGAAACCTTGGGTAAGCTACTTAAGAAAGAAAGAAAGAAAGAAAGAAAGAAAGAAAGAAAGAAAGAAAGAAAGAAAGAGGAAGGAAGGGAGAGAGGGAGGGAGGAAGGAAGGAAGGAAGGAAGGAAGGAAGGAAGGAAGGAAGGAAGGAAGGAAGGAAGGAAGGAAGGAAGGAAGGAAGGAAGGAAGGAAGGAAGGAAGGAAGGAAGGAAGAAAGAAAGAAAAAAGAAAAAGAGAGAGAAAAGGAAGGAAGGAAGTGAAAGGGATAAAAATTTTGGTTGGACTGAATATTTGAGAGCTGGTCACCAAGGATTTAATTTAATTTTAAATTTTACAAAAGGAAGGGTATTGGCTTTCTGGAATTAAAGAAACCAAACAGGGTTTGAAGGAAGGAAGGAAGGAAGGAAGGAAGGAAGGAAGGAAGGAAGGAAGGAAGGAAGGAAGGAAGGAAGGAAGGAAGGAAGGAAGGAAGAAAAAAGAAAAAGAGAGAGAGAAGGAAGGAAGGAAGTGAAAGGGATAAAATTTTTGGTTGGACTGAATATTTGAGAGCTGGTCACCAAGGATTTAATTTAATTTTAAATTTTACAAAAGGAAGGGTATTGGCTTTCTGGAATTAAAGAAACCAAACAGGGTTTGAATTCCAGCTTTGCTACTTACTAGCTGGGTGACCCTGGGTAAGTCACTTGACCTCTCTAGGCCTTGTTGTCCCCTTACTAAAATGGGGGTGAATAATTCCTATACTATTCACCTCACAGTTGGATTGCAAATTAGTTGAATTCATAGGATCCTAGAGTTAGAAGGGTCCTTACAGTGATAAGGTCTAGTCCAAAAGCCCCATTGTAGAGAGCTGAAGCCCAGAGAGGTTAGTGACCCCCAAGAATAACTAAAGAGGCAGAAGTGTTTTAAGAGAGAGAATACTGGATCTGGAATCAGAAGACTTGAGTTCAAATTAGGTTCTTTCACACTGTCAGTCACCTCATTTCTCTGGATCTCAGTTTTCTCATCTGCAGCTTCTTTTTTGGAGGGGAGGGGTATCAGACTAAATGACCTTTCAGTGCCTTCCAGATATAAATTCCATATTCTATGATCTGATGCAAACACAGACTCTCTGACTCAAAATCCACTTTCCTTCCACAGGACTAAGACAAGTTTCCATCTCCCATCCCATCCCCATCTTTGAATAATGGACAATAGAACCATATCAGTGTCAGCCATTATGATTGAGACACAGCTTGGCATAGTAGATAGAATGATGGACTTGGAGTCAGGAAAACCTGGTGTGGATTTGTATCTCTGACATTTGTTAGCTGTCAACTTCTAAGCAAGTCTTCCTCTTTCAAAGATTCCATTTCCTCATCTATCAAATGGAGATCATAGAGCGAATTGGCAGGACCAAATAGAGATGATATATATGTCAAATACTTTGAAAACCTTAGAACTGCTTCATAGAAGGTAGCTGGGTGGCTCAGTGGATAGAGAACCAGGTCTAGAGACAAGAGGTCCTGGGTTCAGATGTGGCCTCTGCTGCTTCCTAATCAGGTGACCCTGAGCAAGTCACTTAACCCCCATTGCCTAGTCCTTATGCTCTTTTGCCTTGGAATAAATACACAGGATTAATTCTAAGATGAAAGATAAGGGTTTAAAAAAACAAAATAAAAAACTGCTATATACGTGTGACTCATAATTAGGAAGCTCTATTATCCATTCTTTTAGTCAATAAATAAGCATTTATTAATTGTCTACAATGTGTCAAGCTCTGTGGTAGATACTGAGATTCAGTGACAAAAATGAAATCATCCCAGCCCTCAAGGACCTCACATTAATTTGAAGGAGACAGCATATACATAAATAAGTAGAGCACCTCCCTTTGGTCTGTTCCCTCAGGTTCTCCCAGGTTTGCTGGGTGGTACCCTGGATAGGACATTGCTTTGGTTTCAAGGGAGTAAACTCACTTTAAAATAGGGGCAAATAAAGGGCTTTAAAAGACTCTCTGCCCTTTGATCAGCTCTGCCGTTACTAGGTTTGTACCCCAAAGAGATAATAATGAAAAAATGTTTGTACAAAAATATTTATAGCCGCACTCTTTGTGGTGGCAAAAAACTGGAAAATAAGGGAATGCCCTTTGACTGGGGAAATGGCTGAACAAATCATGGTATATGTTGGGGATCGTATACTATTGTGCTCAAAGGAATAATGAACTGGAGGGATTCCATGTGAACTGGAACGACCTCCAGGAATTGATGCAGAGTGAGAGGAGCAGAACCAGGAGAACACTGTACACAGAGACGGATACACTGTGGCACAATCAAATGTAATGGATTTTGCTACTAGCAGCAATGCAGCAATCCAGAACTATTCGGAGGGACTCATGAGAAAGAACACTATCCACATCCAGAGAAAGAACTGTGGGAGCAAAAATGCAAAAGAAAAGCAAATGATTGATCACGAGGTTTGATGGGGATAGAATTTGGGGTTTGGGTTTTAAAACAATATTGAATTTAAATTGAATTTAAAACAATATTGAATATGGAAATAGGTATCAAGTGATAACACATGTATAACCCAGTAGAATTGCTTGTTGGTTCCAGAAGGGGAGAGGGAAGAGAAGGTGAGAAAATGAGTTACGTAACCTTGGGAAAATGTTTTTAAAAAATTTAAAGGTATCCAAAATAGGGACAACTAGGTAGCACAGTAGATAAAGAGTCAGGCCTTAAGTCAAGAGAACATGGGTTTGAATTTGACCTCAGATACTTCACAGACATGACCCTGAGCAAGTGACTTAGTCCTAGCTGTCTAGCCCTTACTGCTCTTCTGCCTTAGAACCTATATTCAATATAAATTCCAAAAAAGAAGATAAGGGATTAAAAAAAATACAACTATGTAACTAATGAGCTTCCCCTAATATGCTTCTCTTTAAATGTTATCTAGGAGGTACAATTAGTTCTTAACAAAGGCATTTCCTAAGATACCATAACAAATGTAGCCACAAAATTTTCCCTTTATAAATTTGTGACTCATTGTCCCACTGATATATACAGACTTAGATGACAATAGGAACAAGGAACATACATAGGGAACACATATGACTGAGGCTCATCATCCCTCAGGTACTACTTGGCCTTAGAGCAGTATGGGCAACCTTTTGAACTTCGTGTTTCAAAATTCACCCCAAAACTGAGCATAACTCGGGTAGTATGTCACTTTAAGAAAAAAAACCTATAATTTCATGATATTTATAGTTTAAATAACAAAAATGTATAATTGTAATATATAACTATTTAATAAACCAAAAACTAATTATTTAACTTACCTGCTTAGTGACTTCTTTGTTCATCTGTCAGTTGATTTCTTTTGTTGGTCTTGATATTATTTAACTTATGTGGGGTGTGATAAGTGAGGGGAGGGGGAATTCTTTAACTAACCTGCCTATTAGTGACTTTTTTGTTGCTGAATTTCATTGGCTAAATCTTCAATTCAAGGTTGGTATTTTGTACACTTCAAGCCCAAGCAAGCGCTACTAACTTCATCTGTCAATTTGTTTCTTTTGTTGGTTTTGATTAACACTGAGAATAAGGTCTCACAAAAGTAAGTAGAGGGAAAAATTGTGAATAAAGCCATTGCTATATTTTTCAGGGTGCTAAAAGTGTCTGGTTATGGGTGCCAGGCACTCGTCCACATGTCATCGAAAATGGCTATGCATGTCAGTGCTGACATGTGTATCATCAATTTGCCATCACAGCCTTAGAGTCTTCTCTTCCCCAAATAAAGCCCTCTCTGTCAATGTCTCTCTTGTAGGTGTTACTCAGGGACCTCTCAAGTTGGATACTTTCTACAGATCAGTTGGGTCTTTTTTAACCCTTAACTTATCTTAGAAGGCAGAAGAGTGGTAAAGGCTAGGCCACTGGGATTCAGTGACTTGCTCAGAGTCACACAGCTAAGCAGTTTTTTAGATCAAATTTGAACCCAGGACTTCTTGTCTTTAGGCCTGCTGCTCTGAACCGCCTACCTACCTAGATCACTTCTTTATTGCTGGAACCAGCTTTCTCTCAAATCCACAGTCACTTTTTTCTTTGTTGCCAGACGCCATGTTCTTTGAGCTGACTCCTGTATCTAAAGTCTCAGCATCTGTCTGGAGAGTAGGTCTTTATTCCTTTGACAGCCTGAAACTCTTCTGAACTGACACTCCATCTGTTGTTGGGGTATCATCTTCAGGAGGAGTGAGTAGCTCTGTTGCTAGGTAGTATTGATGCTCTCAAACTCCCAACTTCTGGAAGGCTTAGCTAGAGAAAGCCCCCAGGGTCACGTCAGCTCAGTCCAATGACCAGGCTCCTTGTAATTCACTTCTTGGACTTCTTGGAACCTAATAAAGGAATTATCTGGCCTGGTTTTGTTTTACACTTAGTTTAACATTCTTTTTTTTTTTTAAACCCTTACCTTCCGTCTTGGAGTCAATACTGTGTACTGACTCCAAGGCAGAAGAGTGGTAAGGGCTAGGCAATGGGGGTCAAGTGACTTGCCCAGGGTCACACAGCTAGGAAGTGGCTAAGGCCAGATTTGAACCTAGGACCTCCCATCTCCAGGCCTGGCTCTCAATCCACTGAGCTACCCAGCTGCCCCCTTAGTTTAACATTCTTATTGGCCTATAAACCAAGAAAGAAATCGATCCTACGCTTTTAAGCCTTCTTTTCATGGATATATAAAAACAGAGCTTTTTAAAAGCACTTACTATGTTTTGGACATTGTGCTAAGCACAGGAGGGCTATAGATACAAACAAACAAGTCCTGGCTCTCAAGGGGCTTACAGTTTAATGGAGGGAGCAGATTAAAACACAAAGAGGACCCGGTGAAATAGCCACGAAGTCAAGTGGAGGCTTGGGCCTGGGCAAGATAAATCAAAAGTTTACCTATCAGAATGAGGGATTTAGGGATTAAGTCTAAAATACTGTATTTATTGTCATTGTTCAGTCTTGTTCCACTCTTCATGACCCCAGCTGGGCTTTTCTTGGCAGAGATATTGGAGTGGCTTGCCATTTCCTTCTGCAGCTCATTTTATAGATGAGGAAATAGGGTTCAGGGACTTGGCCAGGGTCACACAGCTAGTCTGAGGCTGGTTCTGAACTCAGGTCTTCCTGACTGCAGGTCTGGTACTCTACCATTATATCAGCTAGCTACCCCTTTTATATTTGTATTAATATTATATATTGTATTGACATACTGATAATGTATTTATTTATTTGCTATGTCTTACTCAATGCCCTTCTTATCACTACCATTCTTAATTAAATCAACCAATAAACATTGATTAAATGTTTATTGTGTGCCAGGCACTGCCCTAAGCCTTGGGGTACAAAAAGAGGTAAAAGGCAGTCCTTACCCTCAAGGAGCTAATTCAAGTCTTTATTATTTCTCAACTGGATGACTACAACTGCCTCCCAAGGGGTTTCCCTCTCTTGAACACCATTAATGCCAAAATAACCTTCCTAAGGCAAACCTGCCTTCATGCCACTCCCTTGCTCAAAAACTTTCCATAGCTCCCCACTACTTACCAAAGTCCACACTCCTTTGCACAGTATTTAAAACTCTCCACAATCTAGCCTTTTTTAAAAGCTTATCTCAGTGTACTCTACTCCAAATTCCTGCCAAACTGGATTACTCACACTATCTTTTATATTTATTTCTTTTTAATCCTTTCTTTCCATCTTAGTAACAACTCTAAGACAAAAGGACTAGGGCTTAAGCAAATAGAATGAAGGGCCTTGACCAGGGCCACACAGCTAGGAAGTGCCTGAGGTCAAATTTGAATTCAGCTTTTCCCGACTCCAGGCCCACACTGTTCTTTAAATCAGTCTTTGAATTCAGTCTACCTGGAATTCCTGCCTGCCACGTTTCCACTGACTAAAACCCAGAAATGGATCAGGACCCAGTTCTGAGGTCATATGGCTTCATGAAGCTTTCCCTGACTCTGCCATCCCTCTTTGCATTCTGACACCCACCATCCAGGAAAATGCATTTCTTATCTGGGCATCTGAGTAGTGCGTGGCGCTGACTAGAGAGGCTTCAGGAAACCCCAGTGCTCAAGTCTGGTCTTGCTCTTCCGTAATAGACTAGTCTGTCAATGTCTTGTAAATTTCAAGCTTCCTTCCAAGTACAGCTCTCGTCACTTTCAGTCTAGGGAAAGAGTTTCCGGAGTCCAGAGTCCGAGTTCAAGCACTCCCCTCCTGGCTCTTTAAAATCATTTTGTATCTATTTATATATATAGATAATGGCCCTATTCTCAAATATAAACCCCTTGAGGGCAAGGATGGTATTTTTCTCTTTGTATCCCCACTGCGTAGCTCCTGACTGCTAGCAACTAAGTGTTAGGTTGATCAAAGCTTTTTGTGAGTTCAATTGCGTTTCACTGATCTGATTTCAACTATTCATTTCCAGCACTTTATAGAGTGCCTTCTGTAAAGCAGGGGCTCAATAAGAGTTTATTTGAATACATCATAGCTACAGGATATTTTCTGATTGATTGATATTTCTATGTTGACCACCATTTCTATGGTGATATTCTTTGTCTTCTTTAACTTAAACTATTTTATTAATGCTCTTTTAAAAAACATTATTAACCCTCAATGATTCTCCCTGTATCTACTCCTCTGCCCTTCACCCCTCCAGCAGACCTCTTGTAACAAATATAGCCAAGCAAGACAAATCAACACATTTTTGTCTGAAAATGTATGCCTTAAGGGACAGGTAGGTAGCACAGTGGAGAGAGCACCAGGCCTAGAGATGGGAAGAACTAGGGTACAAATATAGCCTCAGACATTTCCTGACTGTGTGACCCTGGGCAAGTCACTTAACCCCAGTTGCCTAGCCCTTCACACTCTTCTGCCTTGGAACCCAATCTGTCTTAGAATTCAGACTAGGTGGGGCAGCTAGGTAGCTCAGTGGACTGAGAGCCAGGCCTAGAGATGGGAGATCCTGGTTTCAAATCTGGCCTCAGACACTTCCTAGCTGTGTGACCCTGGACAAGTCACTTGACCCCCATTGCCTAGCCCTTCATGCTCTTCTGCCTTGGAACCAATCTGTTTTAGAATTCATTCTAAGGGGGACAATGAGATGGCTAATTAGACTGAGAGCCAGGTCTCTGGCCCCAGATACTTCCTAGCCTTGTATCCTTGGGCAAGTCATTTAACCTCTACTGTGTATTAATTCTAAGCTGAAAGCATCATTTTCCTACCACAGGGAGGACATGCTTCACTGCTTTAAACTCTCCAAAGCCCTCTCATAATAGTGTTCTTATTCAGTCCCAGGCCTTTGAGGCAAGAATGGCAGGTGCTGTTTATTATTGGACCAACAACCACCAAGGGTTTAGCTGAATTGCCTAAGGTGCTCAAAGAATCTTGGGTGGAGCCAAGATTAGAAACTGGGTCCCTAGACTCCTGCAGTCTATGGTTGGGACACTTGGTTATGCAATCCAAGAGGGCTGTGTTTAGGGTAAGACGACCTGGCTTCCAGTCCTGGGTCTGCCTCCCTGTGCCTGAGTGACTCTGGAGAAGCCCTTTCCCTCCAGCAGTCTATTTCTTTATCTGTGAAATGGCTGGGTTGGACTCGATAAGGTCTTCCAGGCCTATCTGTGGTCTTTAGGAATCTGGAGGATTAGATTAGAGTTGAGAGAAAGTGAGATACCCCGGAAGTGTTAAAGAAGGGGACATCGGATGACCTCCGAGATTCCTTCCAACTTTAAATCTGGGAGCTTACAATTCAGTTTCTTAAACCAGAAGGTTTCTTCAATGGGACATTCCCAAAGGGAAGAATTTCCTCAAAAGCCCCCAGAAATTTCATGGGGGAAACTCCTCACACTTCAGGATGTCATCAGTTAGGACATCTAGGTAGCACCAGAGCTAAAGTTGGGGGGTCCTGGGTTCAAAAGTGGCCTCAGACACTTCTTCAATGTGTGATCCTGGGCAAGTCTTTTAACCCAAATTGCCTAGCCCTAGACATTCTACTGTCTTGGAATCCATCTGCCCTAGAACTCATACAAAGGGGGACAGCTAGGTAGCTCAGTAGAATGAAAGCCAGGCCTAGGGGAGGTCCTGGGTTCCAATTTGACCTCAGATATTTCCTAGCTGTGTGACCCTGGGCAATTCACTTAACCCTAATTACTGAGCTTTTGCCACTCTTTTGTCTTAGAATTCATACTAAGAAAGAAGATAGGAATTTTTTTTTAAAAAGCTATCATCTCTTTGAATCCTCAATCTTCTCTGCCCATCTGATTGAGGCCTGAAGAAAGGCTCCCAAGGCCTCCATTTCAAGAAGGCTCTTTTGGATTGGACGCCATCATCCCCTCCCCCAACCTTCCTCCCCCCTCCACAGCTTTTCCAGTTTGCTTTGTGAATTGCCTTCCTCCTTTCAGTTGTAAGCTCCTCCTAGACAGAGGCTTTCTTTTTCCTTTTTCTTCTGCATTTTCTCCTACTAGCTCCAGCACTTAGCACAATGCTTGCTTGGCACATAGAAGATCCTTAATTAAATGTTTGTCGACTGACTGGTTGACTAAAAAACAACGTTGGACCTCATACAAACTCCACAGGTTCCTGAGACCTTTCTCCCATATAGTTTGCCAAGGTGAGTTCTAGCCTCATCATCCTTGTACTCAATAGACTCCAAGGGCTCCCTCTAACAACTTGGTCCCTTCTGATTTTTCCATTCATCTCCTACATGCATTTACAACCTGAGCAGGCACTTCATGGCCCAGCTACACTGGCCTCACCATTCTTGACACATGACAGCTCCTATCTCTCTGTCTTTACAATGGGTATTCCCCACCCCCATTCCCACCTGCTCCTGGGCCTGGGCCACTTTCCTTCCCTTCCTCCAATTCTCAGAATTTCTTTGCCACCACAAAAAGAGCTACTATTAGTGATTTTTGTACAAATAGGTTTTTTTCTCCCTTTCCCTTTGATCTTTTGGGGGTATAGACCTAGTAGTAGGATTGCTAGGTCAAAGTGTAGGGACAATTTTATAGTCCTTTGGGCAGAATTCCAAATTTATTACAGAATGGCTAAAATAGTTTACAATCCCACCAATACAGCATTAGGTGGCACAGTGGATAGAGCTTTGGGCCTCAATGTAGGAAAATCTGAGTTCAGATCCAACCTCAAACATTATTAGCTAGACAACCCTGGTTAAGTTGCTTAACCTTTGTTTACCTTAATCCACTGGAGAAGGAAATAGCTAATCACTCTAGTACTATGGTGGTGAACCTATGGAACTCATGCCAAAGAGGGCATGTGTGAATCTCTGTGAATCTGAGGACATTCTTTCACTTCACTCCTCTGCCCAGCAGCCCAATGGAAGTGCTTCCTCCCTCCCCTGTCTGGGGTAAGGGAGGGGAGGCACTTGATTTCTGTCCGGGTATGGGGGTGTCATGGCACTCAATCTCTAAAAGGTTCACTATCACTGTTCTAGTATCTTTACCAGGAAAACCCCATGCACCATACATGACTAAATGACTGAAAAGCAACAATGACAACAACTTCCAACATTTGTCATTTTTCTTTTCTATCATGTTAGCCAATCTAATAGATCTAATAGACAAGAGCTGGTACCTCAGAGTTATTTTCATTTGCATTTTTCTAATCAATAGCAATTTAGATAATTTTTTCCATAGTTTTGATTTTGTCTTCTAAAAACTACCTATTTATATTTTTGACAATTTATTGATTGAATATTATTTTAATAAAATTATAAATTTTATCAATTCTTAAATTGTTTAATAAATTTGACTCAGTTCCCTATATATTTTAGAAATGAAGCCTTTATTAGAGAAACTTACTGTAAAATTTTTCCATTTCCTGTTTTCCTTATAATCTTAGTTGAATTGGTTTTGTTTATGCAAACCCTTTTAAATTTAATGTAGTTGAAATTATCCATTTTATTTCCTATGACTCTCTCTATATTTTATTTGGTCATAAATTCTTCCATTATCATAAATTTGACAACTAAAATTTTCCATGTTTCCCTAATTTATTTATGATATTATCCTTTATTTCTAAATCATGCCACCATTTTTATCTTATCTTGGTACACAGTAGAAGATATTGGTCTACAGTTAGACTGCTGTTCAGCTTTCCCAGTAATTTTTGTCAAATACTGAGTTCTTGACCTAAAAACTTAGATCTTTGGATTTATCAAACACTAGATTATTGTAGTGGTCATTTACTACTATCTATTGAGTACCTAATCTAGTCCACAAATCCAATACTCTATTTCTTAGTCAGTACTAGTTGTTTTGATGATTACTACTTTTAAATAGTTTAAGATCTGGCATTGTTAGGTCACCTTCCTTCATATTTTTCTCATTGATTCCCATTATATACTTGGCCATTTTTTCTTTTGAATGAATTTTGTTATTATTCTTTCTAGCTCTAGAAAATAATTCTTTGGTAGTTTGACTGGTATGTAAATAAATAAAGTGATTTAGGTAGAATTGTCATTTTTATTATATTGGCTTGACCTACTTTGAGCAATTAATATTTCTCTAGCTGTTTAGATCTGTCTTTATTTGTGTGAAAAATATTTTATTATGTTCATATAATTCCTGAGTTTGTCTTGACAGGTAGACTCCCAAGTATTTTATGCTGCCAGTATTTATTTTAAATGAAATCTTTCTATCTCCTCTTGCTGGACTTTATGGGCAATATATAGAAATGATGATGATTTATGTGGGTTAATTTTATATCCTGCAACTTTGCTAAAGTTGTTAATTGTTTCAATGAATTTTTTTCAATCCTTATCTTTTTTCTTTGTATGAATTCCAAGACCAAAGAGTTGCAAGGGCTAAGCAATTAGGATTAAGTGACTTGGCCAGAGTCACACAACTAGGAAGTGTCTTAGGCCATATTTGAACCCAGGTCCTCTGGACTTTAGGCCTGGCACTCTATCTACTGTGCTACCTAGCTGTCCCTCAAGTAGTTTTTTATTTGATTTTCTAAATATGCCATTATATTATCTGCAAAAAGAGTGATAGATTTATTTCCTTATTGCTTATTCTTATTCCTTTTTCTTGTCTTATTGCTATAGCTAGCATTTCTAGTACAATATTGAATAATGTTGGTGATCATGGACATCCTTGATTCACCCTTGATCTTATTGGGAAGAGTTCTAGTTTATCTCCATTACAGATAATACTTCCTCTTGGTTTTAGATAGAGATTACTTATTTAAAGGAAAGCCCCATCAAGTTATTTGCTTTTTAGTGTTTTTTTTTTAAGTAGGAATAAGTATTACATTTTATCAAAAGCTTTTTCTGCATCTTTTGAGATAATCATTATTTTTATTATTTTTGTTATTAACATTGTTGATTATGCTTATAGTTCTCCTAATATTGAATCAACCCTGAATTACTGATATAAATCCCATCTGGTCATAGTAAATGATCCTTGTGATATTGTTTTTCATATGGTGAATTAATTCCTGTATATTAAGGAAAATTACTATGTATTCCTATGTCTGGGATCTGGGTCAGAGATATCATCCAGTCTGCTGTTTTGTTTTGTTTTTTATTGTATTTTCTTTGTCTTTAGAATCCCAAGGAATGACTTCCTTTCTAACAGAATTGGGTTGATAAGTGAAGGGGAAAAGGGTTCTTTTCCTGTGTACTGGCTCCCCATGATGGGGAGGGGTGGATAGGTCGATGGAGGACCTCTTAATTAGCTATTCACCTGTTAAAGGTGTCTTTGGATATTCAAAGAAGGGACTGAAAAATGAGCTTCTAAAAATCTACTTTTTAATCTGCTTGACCCAATTAAAGTCCTCTCTACTCAGGTTAGAACCATGGAGACTGATATCTCTTTATCAGTTATGATGCTGGTCTAACTGATAAAGCTGATATGCTCAATAAACATATCTTATCCAAAAATCAGTCTTGAGATAATTTTAATTGTAACACTGTATTGCTGAATTCACTTTGTTAGTATTTTACTTGAAATTTTTGCATCAGTATTCATTGGGGAAATTGGTATATAATTTTCTTTTTCTGCTTTTTCTCTTCCTGGTTTAGGTAACAGATTCTAAGGTTTTTTTTTTTTTAAGACAGGGAGGTTTTGTGCTTATATATATACATATATATATAATACTTATATATAATTATATAATATATATAATTTTTTATCACTAGGGTTTAGCCCAATGCCTGGCATCAAACAAGTTCTCAAGAAATACTTATTGTCTATTGGCTGATTAGTGGTTCAGGAGTGTATCTAGGAAAAAGATTAGGGCTGGATATTTATTTACTTGCATAGAGATAAAAATGAATCCTTGTTTGCTGATGAGATTTTCAACAAAAAAGAGTACAGAAAAGGAGAGGACTGAGTTTTGGAGGACACTTACAGTTAGTGAGCAGAACACGGACCAAGAGGTTTGTTGAGAGAGGGGGAGATAGATTTGGTATAGGAGGTCTGAGAAGGAAAGATAAGATCTGGAATAGCCTGCTTGTGTGGAGTATGATAAAGAGAGCTAGCTAGATCATTTAGTAAGCACAATGCTAAGTGTTGAGGATACACATACAAGTAAATAAGACAATTTTAGTCCCCAGGAGGCAGCTAAGTGGCCCACTGGTTAGAGAACTGGACTTTGGGGTGAGGAAGATCTGAATAAGAAGCCAACCTCAGACAGAACCTGTATAGCTATATGATCCTGGATAAGTCATTTAACATTTCTCAGCCTCAGTTTCTTCATTTCTAAAATGAGGGTAATAATAGTAATATTATCACAATTGTTGTGAGGATCAAATGAGATAATAAATACAGAAAAGAGAGAGAAAAGGGGGAGGAGGAGGGTGCTGTCCTGGGAGCCTTGGAGATAGCCAGGAAGTGGCTTGAAGCATTGATAAGGGAAGGCTCACCTAACCTATCAGAGCTTAGCAGCTCAGGGACAGTCCAAGGTTCAGGGAACTTGGGAGAATAAGAATAATGTCACACAGCATGATGGGGATGGCTGGAAGTCTTTTATGGAAGAGAAAACCCTAGACTGAGCTTCTGGAGGGCAGGAACATTTTTGATTTGTGTGTGTGTAGTTTTTCTTTATTTCTTCAGCCTTTAGCATAGTGCCTGGTACTAAGTACTTAATGACTTGAGGGGAAAAAAAAACACCACCTGGGCTCAGTTGAAATTAAAGAATTGATAACAAGCAGCAGTCATCATTCTACCTTTTAGTATTTAGTGTGATTTTGAACAAATCTCCGTTGGCATTTCTGGGTGTCCTGTAGATAAAGTGAGGGGCTTGGGTTAGATTATCACTCTCAGGGGTTCCAAGGTCTATCTGTGCCCAGTAGGAGCTTAAAACTGCTGGAAATGTGCAAAGTCACCCAAGTGGGGTTCATAAACATTCAGGAGAGTTTAAGCTACTCCCAAGTATATGAAGAGTGCATCTCTCTCTCTATTTGACACTATATTTGGTCAGTGAACTGGTTCTAAATTGGATAAGAGAAATAAAATCAGTCTAAATCGCGTTGGGGAAATGGTCCCAAACTTCTCCCTGAAACAAAATCTTTTTTTTTTTTTAAACAAGTGTTCTGGTGATGCCAGATGGGCTGGTATTCAGGTTGGGAGATAGGGGGAGGGCTGCCTCCTGATACCCCGTGTTTGATACAGTGAGGAAGTCGGAAGGGATGTCCCTTCTTGGTCTGGTCTTAAATCTAGTATCCTTCACCTCATCTGAGCCTGGAAGAAAGACATGGTGGGGAAGCTAAAGCCTGTGAAGGGCAATGTTGTGCCCAACACCTGGAGCCAGACTTTAAGAGGCAGTCTCCCTTACTCCAGAAACAGTGGGAGCCACTGAAGGCTCTAGAGTAGGCACATCCGCTGTTCAGATCCGAGTGGTGAAGGGAGACTAATTACTAATTCCTTACTCCCCCTTCTCCTCGCTGACCTCCCCTACCCCCACCGGGTCTGAGTGTCAGTTTCCCCTTTGGTGACCAGAGGAAGTTGCATTAGCCGTCCTGAATTTCCCTTCCAGCTCTAGCCTGTCCAAGTGGAAGGACACGAGTGACAGGAGTGGGGGAAGTTCTTGTATTTGCCTCCAGCTCAAGGTCACGCCGGATGCCCCGCCTCCCTCGGTCTCTCCTAGGAAGCCTGCCCTCCCAGTCCCGCCCCGGGATCCTCTCAGAGGAGACCAGTTCCTTTAAGGCGTTCGGCGGCGAGTCGGGTGCGGGGCGTTTTGTCCCCTGCGGGCCGCCGTGCGCGGGGGGGCTGGGGCGGGGCGGTGTCGGGGGCGGGGCTGGAGCCGGGGCGGGGGAGCGCCGGCGGGGGGTCAAAGGTGACGCCGCGCACCACGTGGGCGGCTGCCTGACTCCGTCCTTCCCGCAGGAGCCGCGGCGGCGCCAGGGCGCTCGGCTTGGGTTACAGGCGCGGCCCGAGGAGCGCGGACGGTCCAGCCCGAGCTTAGCCCCAGCCCGAGCCCGAGCCCGGCCCGCCATGGTCATCAAGACGGATGAGCTACCGCCCGCCGCCCCCGCCGAGAGCCCCCGGGAGCCCGGCCCGCAGGGCGGCGGGAAGGCCCGGCCCAGCCCGGCCGGTGAGCGGGGAGGGAGCATGGGGTGGGGGCGGGATCTCCCCAGGACTCCTGCGAGACCTTTCGGGCTGCGGTCGGTCTGTCCCCCCGGCCTTGGACCTCCTTCCGGCCTTAGACACCCCGACCTTGGACCTTTCTCCCCGGCTTTACCCCTGAATCCCTTTTCTGAAACCCCCTGACCTTGGACCCTTCCCCAGCTTTTCTCCCAGGTCCCCATCTGAAACCCCTCTTCCGAACTGCAGTCTGCTTTTCCACCCTTCCTCAGATCCCCCTCCCCGACTTTACTTCTGAACCGTCATCTGAGGGAGAACCTCTCCCCCCGCCCCCCCCCCCCGACCTTGGACCCCCTCCCTGGTTTTACCTCTGAATCCCTATTCAGAGATCCCCCCTCCCCTTGGACTGCAGCTGGCCTGTCTCCCTGGCCTTGGACTCCATCCCCGGCCTTGTCTTTGAACCTCCATTCTGAGACTCTCCAGGCTGCAGCTGCCCTAGCCCCCCTCCCACCTTGGGCCTCTTCCCTGGCCTTTTCTCTGAACCCCTATTCTAAGACCCTCCGACACTAAACTTGTTCCGCCTTTTCTGAGACCCCTATATGAGCCCCCCTAGACTTCAGCCTTTCCTGCCTAACTCCCGACCTTGGATCCTTCTCTCTATCCTTTCTCTGAGACCCTCCCCCCCCCCCCCCCCCTTAGTCGTCCCCTATCTCCCGGCCTCCCAGCCTCAGGCCCTTCTCTCTCTCTGGGCCTTCTCCTGCTTCCCCGATTTCTCCTACTCCTGCCAAGCTTCCGATGCCCTTCCATCCACCCCCCCTCACCTCCCTGTTCTCTCCCACTTCCTTCACCTGCTCCCTGACCTTCCCAAGGCTGCTCCCCCCCATGTGGGTCTAACGGGTCCAACTCTGCTCCCCAGACCCTTCATCCTGTGTCTCCCCCTCCCCCTAGACCTTCCCCTCCTCCCAGTCCTGTCCTATCTTCTCCTCCCCTTTCTCTCAACCTCCTCTGCCTCCCCCAGACTCTCTCCTCCCAGATACAGCCTCTGAGAGTCTCACTGCCCTCCCACTTTTGGTCTCTAGAGTGAGGAGGGGATCAGGCTGGGCCCCAGAATGGGGGCCTGCAAGGTTGAATGGGGCCTGCTAGCCTCCCTGCCCCACCCCCTTCCTGAAGGTCACCTTCACCTCCTGCTGGGCTGGACCCTTCCTCCACCATCAGCTCAGGGGAGGTAGAGTTACCCCCACACATGCACACCTCCCTTTCCTTGCTGTCCCATCAGGGGTTCCCCTGCCCCCCCAACTCTGCACGTGGTTCTCCCCACCATCCCCCTGCTGTTAAAGGGACACAATCTAGATCCTGCCCCCTCCCCTTTCTCTTTGCTCCTGGCCTTCCAGTGGGGGCCAAGGGCTGCCAGTACCACTGGGGTGGGAGTGGGCAACTGTATTCCGTCATTTTTTGTGCATTTTGGCAGCTGTCATGCATAGTAGGGATGTGTGGCCCAGGGATTGTGGGGATGGTTGTGTGGGTCCCTTCCCTGTTCCCTTTCCTGCCTGCCAGGACCTCTTGGGCCTTTGCTGTAAGGCCTTCCAGGCCTGGGGTCCCCGTCCTCCTCCTATGATGGAGATGATAGGGGGATCCCTAGAGGCCCCAGGCTAGTCTCTTGCCCTGCCGCCATGCTTCCTTAGTGGTAGACAGGCCTGTGCTTGCAGATAGGCCCCAAGTGTTAGCTTGTGGAAATGCCGTGGCTCCACGGGGGCCCTCCAAGCTGAGCTACACCATGCAGAGATCTGTCTCCTTGGCCCAAACTGTCAAAGGTCCTCTGTCCCCCTTCTCTGGCATTTAGTCCTTGCTCCCTTAGGCCTTGAGGGATTCATTTGTTGGAACCCCACTCCTCTTGGGATCGTGATGGGTGTGTGTTTAAGAATTGGGGAGACTGGGCCTGTGCTCCTGGGGCTCTGCTCTGCTGTGCTCCTGGGGCAGCAGAAGGGGGGAGCTTCTGATTTTATTCCTAACTTTGTAAGATCCTTTACCAAGGTTGTTAGCCTCTTGGTTTTCAGTGGATGGTAGGAAGCTAGTCAGGACCCCCTTCCTTTGCAGTTAGTATTTTCTAGCTTCCTCCTTTCCCCCTTCTGAGCTTGGTGCGAGACTCAGGTGTGACCTTCATGTCTGTGGGCCTGGACAGCTTTGAAAGGACAAGTTGAATTTCTGCAGATGATTTTTCTAGCTGTCTGGATTCAGGAGACTGGAGGGAGGGAGCCCCAGGGGCTTCTTAGCTCAGCACATGTGCTGTAGTATGTGGGGGCAGGCTGGGAGGAGTCTCTGGGGTTCATGCTCTTTTTCCCTTCCCTAAGGTTTCATCTGTTGCCTGGCCCTGGGGAACAGGGAGGGATGGGGGTTAGCAGAGAAGGCGTTTGTGTCCTGACTTGATCATTAACCCATCTTATTGCGAAAAATGGGTCAGCTCCAGAGTTGCTGTTGTGAAGGCAAAGTTCACTGGTGTTGATTCCGCCCCCCCCCCCCCTTCCCACTTTCCTCTCCCATCCCACAAAGCCATCCCAGTGGGGCAGGCATCAGCCAAGTGGGGAGTGCCTGGGGTGGGGCCAGCTTTCTCCCTTTCTCTTGAGTCCCTTCAGTTCCTCTACCTGCCCCCTTAACTCTTTGTGCCACCAGTCTTTGAGAGTCTAGGCCTGACAGTTCCTTTCTAGCTCTGGCATGCTGTGGAATGAGCATCCCAAGTTTCCAGGCTTGGTCTGGGGTTCAGCAAGTCGGTGGGGGCTTCTCACTGTACTCTGGCTTTTGTTGGAGGAGAGAGCATGCCTTCTGCCCCTCTCCCAATCCCCTTCTTTCCTCGAGGAGTGAGTGAACTCTGCCCTGGTATGTTGCTGCCTGCCCACAGGAGTTGCAGCTCTGTAGGCACTTTCTTATTGCTAGTCTAAAGGAACCCTGGAGAGTGGTGGAGGACAAGACTGGTGTGGCCAGTGGTGAGCAGCCCTAGCAGCATCTCCCGCCGACAGGTGGGGATGGAGATGTGGAATTCCCCAGGCTGGTTCGGGCCTCAGCTAGTCTCCAGGCTTCTCTGGACTGGGACTGAATGGTGGGGACTACTTAGCCAAGATTCCTGTTTGGGAGAGAATAAGGGTGGTGGCAGCCATTCCCCATTGTGGGGCAGGGTAGAGGTCTGGGTCAACATCTAGAATGTTTAAAGCTATAGCAG
Source organism: Monodelphis domestica (assembly GCF_027887165.1). Lineage (NCBI taxonomy): Eukaryota > Metazoa > Chordata > Mammalia > Didelphimorphia > Didelphidae > Monodelphis > Monodelphis domestica. The sequence continues at coordinate 512,034,546 of NC_077228.1, read as the reverse complement.
TCTTAGAGCAGTGGGGAGTGGAGGTAGAGGGAGGATCCTGGAAGATTCTGGCATAGACTATGAGTACTAGAGATTTTGAGGGGCAACCTTTAAGGCCCTCTTCCAGCTCAAAAACCTGTGCTCCTGCCATGCCTGTTTTATAGATGAGGAAATTAAGAGGTTCAGCCCAAGGACACAGTCCGTGGAGATCCAGAACTGGGGCCAGAGGGGTGGGATGACTTGGGGTGTCTGATTTTCTTCATCTAGTGCTCTTTGGCAGAGAAGTGTAGTGTATTTTCTAGTGTATTTGAATTCTAAATGGAAGATAGGAGCTGCAGTTTGGGGCTGTACTTAGGGGTGGTGCAGGGGATGGTTGAAGACTCTCTGGAGACTCAGGCCCTAAAATAGGGCATCCTGCCTGTGGCCTTTGACCTGCAGGAACCAAGACCCTCTAAAAGCCCTCCCTTCTGGGGAAGCCTGCTCTGGCTTGGAGCCCCCCCTCCCCCCTCATTTAGAGAGGAAGAAACTGAGCAGCAGCAAAGGGGTCTTCATGGTTAATATTTGAGTCTCCTCTGTCTAGGGAAAAGAATAACTCTTGGGTGTTAAGAGATCAGGCAGGTTTTTCAAGTTCTTTCTAATGTGTTCTGTGTGCTTTTCTAAGTGTCTGCCCTTAGGGTGATCACCTTGGGGAAAGCTAGCATTTTGTTGGGCTTTGGGGTTTGGAGGGGGACTGGAAGGGAGGGATCCTGGAACAACTGACTTAAACTCTAAAGGGAGTCAAAGAAGCCACCACAAGGTGGTCAGGGGCAATCTCCCCCCATCTCAGGCTGTTACCCTGACTCCAACAAAGATTCCAAGTGGCCTTTTGGCTTTGAAGCAGTCAGGCCGTGCCATCGTCCTCATCAGCTCAGTCTCTTATTCAGGGGGCCTGCCAACAGCTCCCTTCATCAGGCAGGCAGGCAGGATCTGCCTACTTTCCACCCCCCTTACTCTTGAGAATGGGGTGTGGGAGGACAGGCCTGGTAGCTGTCTAGTCTCCCCTTCATGGATTCCCTGAGGCAGGGGTGTATCTCCTCACTGGGCAGGGTTACCTGCTGCTGCATTTAAGGGGAAAGTGTTGAGGCCTGGCTAGGTCTTGGGAGGGACCTGGGCCCAGATCCAGACTCCTGTAAGAGAAGCTAAGCCAGGTGTGCAATGGGAGGGGGGTGGTAAGGAGTAGGGAGGAGCACACCCAGCTACCTTGTGTGTGTGTGTGTGTGTGTGTGTTTTCTGGGTTTCCTGGTCAACTCCATTTCTATGTCAGGTTTCTACAACCCTGGGTTAGGAGCCCTGTGGGCCTGGGAAGCTGGCCTTGATCTCACAGATTGAGAACAATCAGGCAATGGGCAAATGATAAGTTACTAAACAAATTTCATTTCACTCTCCTCTGTTGATTGTTGGACATGAGATCTAGAGAGAGGATCAGGCCGAACGGGGGCGGGCAGAGGTGATTTCTATTAGCTAGGATTCTCCCTATTCTTCTTTGGTTATTTCTTTGTGTCCCCAGGACCCCCCTCCCATCTCCAAAGAGGCCTCCAGAGAAACCTAAATGAATACTTCCTATTTCAAGATGATGGTGATCACAGGCCAGCCACCCTCCAGGGTGAAAGCAGGAGACAGAATCCCTCTCCTATGGTGGGGGCATTTGCAGTTTTATCAGCGCCTCAGAGCAGTCTCTGGGCCACCCAGGCAGACAGCATGGAATTGGAGAAAGAGTTTGATTTGAGGAACTCTCCTGCTAACAAACTTGCACGACCTTGGGCAAGTGACTGAATTTGCCTGGGCCCCCATTGGAAAAGGAAGGATGAAGGCTAAATGACCTCAAACTCCCAGTGATTTCAAAACAAAGCAAAAAAAAAAAAAGGCCCCAAATAGCCTGTCTTCTTCTCTCTGTCGCATTTACAGGAGAAGAAAGTGGGGGTGGCTTGGTGGGTGGGCACAGGGAGGAGAGGGAGCTGGGTCCTGCAACCCCCCAGTGAGAAAAGGATTCTGAGGTTGAGGAAGAATGAGGGCTTGTTGGGCTTTCAGAATTGAGCTCACTTTACCATGGCAAGGGGAGGGGATTTACCTTTGGGTAATGGGATTAGGTTCTGGATGCTCACATTCTCACTTCCTCAGGTTTCCTGCTTGGGCCTGGGCCACCAGCATCATTTCTACCCCTGAGAATTCACACAGTAGAAATCAGGGGGTGGAGACCCAGGCTTCCAGTTAAGAACCTTTATGGGGAAAGGCCCCAGGGACTCATCTTAGGGTGCTGTTGGGGCTCCTGCTTTCTGCCTTTAGGAGACAGGGAGTCATGGGTAAGTGAGGGGAGGGAAGGCCTTGAATAAGGAAGACATTGGGTTGGGGGGGGAAGAATGAATGTCACCAAAACCCCGCTAACCCCAGGCTTCATGCCACCCCCACCCCCCCAGTTGGCTCTAGTTTGAAGGTTGGAAGTTGGGGGTCAATTCACTTCAGTGTTTCGCCACTGGAAGCCTTGTTTGGTTAGAATGATCTTTCACATTGATCTTAAGGTATCCCTTGTTGGGGGCAGCTGACAGACAGCAGGCACTGGGAGGGACCTTAGAGAAGACAGGTCCGGAGGGGTGAGATTTCCAGGGTCCTGGAATCCAGGAGCTTAAGCTAGGCCTCTGGGGAGCCCAGGGACTCCAAGGAGGCCGGAGGAAACACTCCAGGGTTGTAGACTTCAGCTTCCTTCCTGGACTGATTTCTGCAGCTGGGGGTGCCAAGCCCATTTGTGCCCTGGGGTTGGGGCTGTGAAGAGCAGAGATGGATGTCCTTCCACATAGGGCCCTCCCCCCTCCCCCAACTCTGATGGCTGTTTAGCATAGATGCCCGAGCACTCAGTCCTAGCTGGGCCCTGGTAACAGAAGTCTTTGGCTCCTTTATTGCCCCTTGGTTGGCCCGATAGCCCCACTCACACTGGAGTTGGGGGATGCCCTCCTTTAGCCCTTCTAACATTGCTTCTTATAGGGCTTTCCCTGTTGCCAGCTAGGCTTCTCCCAGGAAAATTGCAGGCAGGAAAGAATTGGCTTCATTCCCCTTCCGTCTCTGAGGCTAGTATTTCTCGGAGTGGGAGGGGGCGAGCTAGCTCCTTATTGGGGGCCGGGAGGCTGGGTCACGCGATCGGTAGTTGGGGAGAATTCACATTCCCCTTTCCGCTCCCATGCTGCCCTCTTCTCTCCAGAACGTGACTTGTAAGGAAGGGGCACCAGGGCTGGGTCACTGTAAGTGAGGTTCCAGACAGACCCCTCTGGGCAGACCTAAGAGGAGTGGTGGGTGTCTGGGAAAGGTCATCCCCCCGACTCCACCCCCTCACCCCCCAGAGAAGTTTCCAAGAGGATCTGGCAGCAACTTTCTGGAGGAAGGACATTTTGGTGAGGCCGTCCCCAATGTCCTGGGCTGGGGTCTGTGCCAGCTGCTGTTGGCGGCTGGCAGAAGCTGTTCTATCTGCTCCTGCCAGGGATGAGGAGAGGGCCCCCCTCCTGCCCAAGGCCTCTACCATGGAGCGCCCCTTGCCAGTGCAGAGCAGGCCAGATGCTCCCTGTGCCAGGGACCCTTACCCGGATATTATCCCCATCAATAGAGCCAGTAGTGAGGGGCCGAGAGCGGGAGAGAGAAGGGTTCTTGGAATAGAGATGCCTAGTAGTGGAAGCCTTCAGGGTCCAAGAGTGGGCTCAGCCACCCGTCCCGCTGCTGTCCTTCCGGCCGACCTTGAGCTAGGCACCACGAGGGGGGAGTTAGCCTGCGCTCAGGCCAGTGGAGCAGAGCAGGGCCTTGTGAAACTTGAAGCTAGCAGTTCTGGCTTCAAAGCGGGCAGCTGGGCAGGGTCAGCTGGTGGGGTGGATCTGGCCAATGAAGCCCCATTCACATATAGCAGCCGTGAGGCCCAGGACTGGGGCCCCACCTGTGAACTAGAGGCCCAGGCTTCTCCTTGGCCGGGCAGATGGGGGGCTGCAGAACCAGATTTGGCAAGCGCTGGCAGTCCCCGTATCCCCCAAGAAGAGCATCCCAACCCCAAAGGGCCAGGGCCCTGTGGGGATGAGAGCTCTGCATCACCAGAACAGAAGAGGGAGGAGACACGACAGCAGCCGCTGCCACTGCCTGGAGGAGGTGGGTCAGGGCCAGGAGGGAGCCCCTTGCTCTTGGGTGGCCAGGGGAGATACCAGAGGCAGTTGAGGTCTGACTGTTCTCTAGGGGCCTTAGTGGCCATGTCTATTGAAGGGCAGCACCCCATGCCAGCCTCTGATATGTGTGGCTAGAACACGTGCTCTCGGTAGGTGAGGGAGGATCAGATTTCTGTCTTCAGCTGGCCTGCCCGGGAAATGTGACCCTGGGCCCGAGGGAAGGGGGGCCTTCACCTTCAGGCTCTGCTTAGATCCCAAACCCTCCAGGACGGATTTCCTCCAGTCCTTCCACTCACTGAGACGGTCCTTTACTGGTTTTGGGCTGCAAGTGCCTTTACAGTGTGCGTGGAGTGGAGTTCTGCCCTCCAAGGGCAGTGTGCACTATTTGGAAGCATGTGGTGTGTGTGTGTACATGTGAGCCCATGTATAGATGCATGCTTGATTGCATATGTGTGAAAGTGAGCTGTGTATGTGCATTCACGTGTATAATTGTGTTTGTAAAAGTGTCCATTGTGTACCATGTGAGTATGCACATATATACTGTGCATGTGTGAGTTTGAGAGAGTATCTATATGTGTCATCCCCTACAATTGTGTTTTAGTGTTGAAGGGTTGTAATGCTACAGGTTTGGGGGGCAAAAATCAGGATTGATGGGGGGTAGGTGGAAAATCATCTCAAGAGAGCTGGGATTTGAACCCAGGTCCTTGGACTCCCCAGTGCAGCCCTCCTTCCCTTGCTCCTGTGAGGAGGCCTTATGCATTTTTATGTTGTTTTACCATTTTGAGATGTCCTTTCACAGCTTCTTCATCTGAGGTCTGAAATCTGGAGGGCTAGATTGGGGCAGGGCTCATGTACCCAGCATCTGAGTTGAGGGCCCGAGAACTTAGAAGATCCCCCTGCCCCTGCCACACTATGCCCCACTAGGCTCCTCTCTTCTGTCCTTGCCACTCTTGGGTGGCGGTGGAAAGGAGTCATGCCCTAGCCCTGGGCTATCCCTTCTCCTGGTTTGGCCTTTCCTATTCAGACTGCTGTCTGGCCAGAAGAGCCCTGTCTGCTGGGCCACCTTTCAGCAAAGGGCTGCTGGGGATGCTCCCCCTGGACTTTGGCTTTAGGCATCTGGGCTGGTGCATGCCGCCCGCCCTACTTTTCTGTCTTCAGAGAACAGCCCCAGAAGGGGATTCCCCTGGTGCAAACCTGCTTAGTGTCTCAGATGCTACTAAGCCTCTCCCTCTTCATTCCTGTGTAATACCTGGAGAGGGAGGGGGTCACCTTGTCATCCCTGCCCCAACTTCAACCAGGGAAAGTGGCAGCTTTTGGACTCTTCTTGTCTGTCTCCCTGTGCATGTCTCTGCACCTCTTCCTCTGCTCCCCCCTCCCCTAGGACTCTTGCCTTCCCCATTTCCATATGGCTAACTCACTCTTGGGGTGCCTTTGGCTCTCTTAGCCTCAGGTCCTGCTCCTTGTCCTCATCCTTAGCAGAAGATGACTGGGGGCAGGCAGCCTCCCAATGCCATGGCCTTTGTCAGTCCAGATCAGCAGATTTTCAGGATGGAGAGTGCCCCCCCCCCCAATACAGTGGGCTCAGGGAAAAGAGAGCAAGCTTCCTTGTCCTCCTTGAGCACCTATTTCACTGTTGGTCATAGGAAACCTGAGCAGAAGGGTTAGATGTCATCATGCCCACCTCACTGCATGGGCCAGAGAAAGAGAGTGCCATGGCCAGGTCTCAGCACTCTGTCTGCACACCTGCTGGAGCTGGCAGGCAGCCTTCCCATCCAACCCTGCAGGCACCTCCCCCCTCGCCCCCCATTCAGGAGACCCAGATTGAGAACCTCCTGTCACTTGTGTCACTCTGTGGAGACACAGATTTCACTTCTAGCTCTCGGTTTCCTCCCTGAAATGGGGGAGGTGAGCCAGATAACCAAAGGCTCCTTCCAGCCCTTTGTGATTCAGGTGCATCAGCCACATTAGAAATGATAGATGGGAGGGCAGCTGGGTTGCTCAGTGAATTGAGAGCCAGGCTTAGAGATGGGAGGTCCTAGGTTCAACTCTGCCTCAGACACTTCCCAGCTGTGTGACCCTGGACAAGTCTTCTGCCTTGGAGCCAATGCACAGTATTGACTCCAAGAAGGAAGGTAAGGGTTTAAAAAAAATGACCGATGACTTCGAGGCCTTGGGATCATACCTTCTCCTGTAGGATGTTTTGGCCACAAGAAGGTTGACTCTGTGAAGGTAGACAGATGGCAGTTTCTTTGCTTGGTCTCCCTCTGTCCTGGGCATGCTGCCTGATCATAGTGGGGCTTCTGTCTGGAAGATTTGCCCATCTTTGGGGAAGTCCCCCTAGAGCAGGATTTGCATGACTCCCAGAGAAGGATCCGTTGACCCAAGACATAGGCTTAGGAGCAGAGATGGGGCTTGAGCCCTGGGTAACAAGCCTGGATAGTTGACAGCCGGAGTAGGGGGCAGATTGCCAGGCTATGCATTTGGCTGTTGTCCCAAGGAGCCCGGGGGTACAGCAGGAACAGAGGAATGCTGAGTACTAAACATGAACATATGGACAGGCTTAGGGCGCCCCCCCTTGTCCCTAGCAGTTTGCTCAGGTTGGACATGTCTCTCGTGATGCTGTCACATAGATGCCAGATAGGAGTGCCTGGTTGGCCCTGCCTAAAGGAGGCTCTTTGAGCCAGCCAGAAGTCAAGGCCTGGGGAGGGAGGTGGCACCACCAGGGGCTGGAATTCCTTCCTTGCCTTGAAGCAATCAGCATGACAGTTCAGATGGGCTAAAGTGCGAGTTCTGGGTGAATTTCCTTTAAACAAGTCTGTGGGTTCTCTGAAAGCAGAGGCTGTGAAAGATGGTAGGATTTTGAGCTGGTAGGTAGGTAGGTGCCTTAGAGGCGACCAATGCCCTCTGTTTTCCTTGTTGACTTCATTTGGAATGTCTGTTCCTCAGTGCCATAAACTTTAGACTCAGCTGACAAAAAGATTTTAAACAATTTTTTGGAAATCTATTGACCTCAATGTAGGATCTTTGTGGGGCCTCCATCACCTTGTTTGTCATTGGCTTGAAGCAGCCAGATTGTGTTCACACACAGACACACACACTCTTCTAAGGAATGTCCTCTAGGGGCCCTTGGAAATGAGAGGTGTGGGGGAACAGCAAGGGCTTGGCCCAGGATCCTGGAGGACATCCCTGATAGAATTAGGGAGCCCTAGGCCCTTGCTGACTCAGAGGCTAGTCCAGGGCCTGCTCCTCCCTGATCTGTTCCTCTCCCCCCATCCTAGAGCTCCCAGCAGTCATGCTACTGAACGGGGATTGTTTGGACAAGAAGAGCGAGGAACCTAAGGAGAATGGACACGAGGAGGCTGAGCCCAGTGATGAGGCCAGCGGGCAGGAGGTCATCGTCATCCAAGATACCGGCTTCACAGTCAAGATCTTGGTCCCCGGGATTGAGCCTTTCTCCTTGCAGGTGAGAAGGAGCTTGTGTAGAGGGGTGCTGGAGAAAGGGGAAAAGGCAGCAAGACGGGCAACTTGGCATAATGGATGGAAGATTGGATTTGGGAGTTGGAAGCTACAGCACCTAGTAGTCCCTATGTGATGTGGGGCAAGATGGGGCCCTTCTTTGGGTTGCAGTTCCCTCATCTCTTAAATGAAGGGGCTGGACTTGCTGACATCTTTTCCATCCCTACATCTAGGATCAGTTGGTGTTACCTCAGTTTTCAATAGGCCTCTGACCTTTATAGTCTGTGATGGTGGGAAAACTCTCTGACCTTAGACCCTCCATTTCTTCCTCTTTACATACTAGTCCTTGTACAGTCTACATAGTAAAGATTTGGGGGAAGAAAGCTTTTTTCCTGTTTTATCTTTATTCATTTTTCTGTTTTTATCTTCACTCTCACCCTGCCTCCCTCCCTGCCCACTCCCATCTCCCATCCTCATTCCCTACCCAAGAATTCTAAGGGGCAGAAATAAGGAGGGAGAACATTCTAGACATGGGGTAAAGTCTATGCAGAAGCATTAAAATGATATCAAAGGTGTCTTACAAAGACTTTTAAAAAGAAGAAAAGTTAAGCAAAACCAAATTGTAAATCAATCGTGTCCCAACCAGTGTGTACATCATTCCATCCCCATAACCTCATATCAGCAAAGTAGGGGGAAGGGCCCAGATAACAGTTTAAGGCAAATGGAAAGTAAATTCAGAGAGTTCTCATGCCATGGATGGTACCAAAAGGTTGAGATGGGCTGAAGGGTTGGGGGTTAGGAGGGGATGATGGCTGGTTGGGGCAGTTTCCAGCTCTGGTTATGGAATAGAATTCAAAGAAGGCATTTAAAAATCTTTAGCCCTGTATGAATGAGCTGTCAGGAGGGTATGGGGCCTCGAGTATCATGGCCCTTGGCAGGGAGACCTAGGCGGCCAACCCAGGCCCTCTTTCTTTGTGTTGGCATTTTTTAGACTCTCATGCTCAGAACACTCAGGAATTTTGGAACCCCCTGATGCAGCCTTCTCACTACAAAGAAGGAAACCAAAATCCAAAGGGATAAAGTAAAATATATGGCCCAGTTGAGATTCAGACCCAGCTGTCTCTGCCCCAAGACTGGTGTTCTTTCTACAATCCCTACACCTTAGATGTTGCTGGCCTCCAGACCTGGGAGAGAGCACTGGTGATTAAACCTGGGCAGAAATGAGATGGCAGCGGTAGAGGAGGGAAAAGAAGGCTTTGGTTTCCTCAAAAAGGCCCCAGGTTCTCCCTTAGAGGTGGTAGAGGGATCTTTGGGACCTGGAAAGAGCCTCAGACACACCTGCTTCTAGTCTTAGCTCTCCCTCTAGTTGTGGGACCTTGTATAGCTAATATCTCTGTGACTCAGGCCCTACTGGTAAAGGGAGGAGGTTGAACTAGAGGGTCTCTAGAGTGCCCTTGTTCCAGTTCTGGACAGTTTGTTTGGGGAAGTGGGGGGGTGGGCAGGGCAGTGTGACCTATCCCCATCCCCCCCATGCCCTCCATGCCCTCCCAAAATGGTCATCTTCTCCCCATCCCTCTGCTCATGACCAAGGCCGCATTCTGAGCTGCCAGCACCGCTACTGCTTTGGGAGCACCTTGGGCCCAGGCCTGTCCCTTGGGAGTGGCCTAGCCTGGCTGTCCCTGCAGAGTTGCCTGCACTCTGGGCTCTGCTCCAGGAAATATCTTCGTTCCTGGCAGCAGGAGGAGGGAGCTGCCTGCCCTGTGGGCCCAACCTCAGGTGGGGGGGGGGGGCGGAAAGAGATGGGATGGGATGTAGGACAGGGACATAGATGATAATGATTTCTCTTCCTTCTCTCCCTCTGTCTGTCTGATTCACATTCCTGGATGTGTAGGCATTTGGGTTCCTGGGAGGAGGAGATAGGTAGGAACCCTCTCTGGTAGGGGGAATGCCTTGTTTCATCTTAGCCTAATCTTCTCCTTTGGGACTAGCTTAAAACCCCCTGTGGGCTTGTCTTTGATGTCTTTCTCTGGCCTCCTCTGCCCAGTAGATTCTTGTAATCTTCTCTTTTATTTGCCCTAATTTCCTTTATTATGGGACTAGTTTGTTTCATGTGTTGATCTTCCCTTCCCCTAATCCATTCTGGAAAAGCTGAGCAGTAGAGAGAAGGGATGGAGCCAGAGGAGGAACAGTCATGGTGTGTAGGGGAAGGCTCCCTCCCCCTCCCTGCCATTAACTGATGATGTAACCTTAGGCAAGTTCCCTCATTGCTCCAAGCCTCAGTTTCCTTATCTATAAAATGTACATCTGTTCATAGAGTTGTGACATAGGGGGTTATGAGATCATGAATTTAAATAAATTCCTTTGTAAATATTTTCCCCTAAAAATGTTATTTTTTTCTAAATTACATGTAAAAACAGTTTAAAATATTTAAAAATAATTTTTGAGTTCCAAATTTCTTCCTTCCCCTCCGTTTTCTTGAGAAGGCAAACACTTTGATCTAGATTATACATGTACAGTGATCTAAAACATTTCCCTATTAGCCATGTTGCAAGAAAACACAGACACCCTCACTCTCGACAAAAACAAAAAATCCAAGAAAAATTAAGAAAGTAAAACTAGTATGTTTCAATTTATATTTAGACTCCATCAGTTCTTTCTCTGGAAGTGAATAGCCTTTTTCATCATGAGTCTTTGTATTATCTTGGATCATTGTATTGCTCAGAATAGCTAAGTCATTCATGGTTTATCATTGTACAATATTGCTTTTACCATGCACATTGTTCTTCTGGTTCTGCTCACTTCACTTTGTATCAGTTCATATAAGTCTTCTCAGGTTTTCCTGAAGCCATCCTGCTCATCATTTCTTATAGCACAATAGTATTCCATCACCACCGTATACCACAACTCTGTTCAGCCATTCCCCAATTGATTGACATCCCTTCAGTGTCCACTTCTTTGCCACCACAGAAAGAACAGCTATAAATATTTTTTATGAATATAAGTCCTTTTCTGTTTTCTTTGATCTTTTTGGGATATAGTCCTAGTAAGTGGTATTGCTAGTCAAAGGATATACACAGTTTTATACCCCTTTGGGCTTAATTCCAAATCCCCCTCCAGAATGGCTGCATCAGTTCACAACTTCAAGAGTGCATTGTTTTTCCACATCCCCTCCAGCATTTCTTCTTTTCCTTTTCTATCATTGGCCAATCTCCTAGATTTGAAGTAGTATGTCAGTTGTTTTAGTTTGCATTTCTCTAATTAATTAGTTATTTAGAGCAGTTTTTCATGTGACTATAATAGCTTTAATTTCTTCTAATGAAAACTTTTCATCCTTTGAACATTTATCAATTGGGGAATGACTCATTCTTACAAATTTGACTCACTTCTCTATATATTTGAGAAATGAGGCCTTTGACAGAGAAACTGTAAAAAATTTTCCCTCAGTTTTCTTACTTCTAATCTTGTCTGCATTAGTTTTGTTTGTGCAAAACTTTTAAAATTTGATGTAATCAGTTATCTGTAAAAATATTTTATAAAAATAATCCACTAGTATTTGTCTGACATGTACCATACACATGTGTAATAATGCCTAATTCATTGAATTGTTGAATTTGGGGAATAGAATAGATGCCCAGTGATTGTTTTCATATTGTCACTTTCCCTCTGAACCTTTGAAAAAGTAGGGATTATGGAAGCCAGACCGAAGAGCCCACCTCCCCCAAGAGGGGGGCCTAGGCCCTCAGACTGGGAACTAGGGAATTTTCTTGCTTCCCCAGCTTCTCTGCCTGAACCAAGGATGGTTCTTGATCCTGAGTTTAGAAATTGGGGTAGAAGACTTCTGTTGGCCCTGGGGATGGCTCTCCACACCATGGAGGAGCTGGGAAGCTTCTCATGCTCAAGTTAGGGCCTCTCTCGAATAGGTTTCTCCCCAAGAGATGGTCCAGGAGATTCACCAGGTGTTGATGGATCGGGAGGACACCTGCCACCGCACCTGTTTCTCTTTGCAACTGGATGGCAATGTGCTTGACAACTTCTCAGAGCTCCGCACCATCGAGGGGCTGGAGGAGGGCTCTGTGCTCCGGGTGGTAGAAGGTCAGTGACTCTTCTCTCCTGAGAAGAGAAAAAGGGTTGCTTTTCAAATAGATGGATAATTTAAAGCTGAGGGGTGGGGGATAGTCTGAGGGCATCCCCAAAGGATTGGTGTTAACGGAAACCAACAAGGTAAAAGATAATGTTCAATTCTCCTCATAGGTTAAAAAAAATATGTATGTTATCAGGTTGGGATGTCATGGCTAGAAGATAGTACATGGGAAAGGCTTGGGATGCTATATGAGTCAAAGACTAACTCTGGCAGCCAAAGGAGTTTCACTGGACCTTTAATAGCCTCTAAGGTTCTTTTCTAAGACTCTGATTCTAGGGGGTTGCTAGGGGACCCAGGTCTGATTCTGGAGTGGAGATAACTCTTCTGCTATCTCCACTCCCCGTCCCCCCCCCCCCAGAAGAGTGAATTGTTCTCTCTCATCTCTTTGCCAGGGTCTAGGATAAGGATTTAGAGATGGAAATTAGGGAAAGTAAGATTTTCTTCAAGCCTTCCACCTCCTACCTCCCTGGAATTAATCCTTTGCATCTGTCTCCAGGTCTAGTATTTTCTCTCCGATCTCTTTCTTCTGCTGCCATTCTTAAAAATAACTGTTCCTACCTGAATGTTGGGGGTCAGAACCTGACCAGGCTTTCCCAGGTTTCATCAGAGTGCTAGGTGCAATAGCTGGCTTCTGGCTCTTAGTTCTGTAGGGTCAGGCTTGCTAGTTACCTGTTAACAGCATGATTTGGGAGCAGGAACCTCAGGTGAGCTCCTCAGGCCTCGCTATCACCACCTCCCAAATGGGTATGATACTCCTTGCCCAGCTTTGCCTTTCATCCTCTACGATCTCATCTCCCTTGTCTTCAACCATACCCGGTCTCCTGTTTTGGAACCTGGGTGACTGTTACACTACAATGGGGAGCCAGGAGACATTGAATTGATTTTTATGCTTGTCGACTCCAAAGCTCTCTGATCTCATCAGCTAAACTAAATCTTTTTCTTGTCAAGCATCAGGTCTTCCTCCCAACTCCTATATATACTGTATATGATTTAGCCTCTTGCTTCCCTTGAAAGGTAGAGACTATTGGGAGATTCCCTTTACTTCTCATCGTCTACCCCTTTTAGACTATGTCCTGTGAATTTTAGGTGTTTCTGTTCCCTGCTAGGACTATCCTTCCTCTGGGATTGGATCCATTCCTCCCTACCTCTATATGTGATCTTCCAAAGATTCCCCTCTCTTCAACTTTGATTTCTCCGTCTACTCCTTCCTATGTGTTATCTACTATATTACAAGTCCAAGTTTTCCCCATCCTATAAAAAGGCTTCTCTCAGTCCTTTGACCCCATCTAGCTGTCTTCCTTCTCTTTCCCCCCTTCATGGTCATACTTCTTGCAAAATTAAATCTCTGATCTATCTCCTTCCAACCTCATTTTGTGTTTGTCCTTTTTGTATACTGTGTTTTGTAAGGAAACTGGACTCCTGACTGTTTCCAGTGTCCAGCATGCTATCCAGTTAGCTCAGTGAGCTCTCAGGAACCACCTACTATGTGCTAGCCCTGGGACAGGTACAACCAGGAAAAAAAAAAGAAAGAGAAACTAGCTCTACCCTTAAGAACTTTCCTTCTTTCCACATTCCTGGAATTCACTCCCTTCTCATCTCTGTCTCCAGAAATTTTCAGGTTCTGCCCTAGGTGCTACTTTCCACACAGCGCCCCCCCCCCCCCCCCTTTTGTTCTCTTCTTCGTTAAGTTACCTTGAATTGGCTTCTCTGTGTGCATGTAGCTTCCTAGTACAATGTAAACTTCTTGTCCAGTTTTTGCAGACCCAGCTCTAAGCCCAGTGCCTTGCCTTTGGGAAACATTTGTGGTAGATCAGAGTCTCTGGTTTCTACCATCTGGTTTCTGCCCAACAACTCAACAAGATTCTGTTTTCAGGGGCCATTTGAGATCACCTCAAATCCTTGAGTTTTGCTCTTTGACTTTTTCGTAGTGTTTAGACATAGTCTTAACAATCCCCTCTCTCCTTGTTATTTATACTCATCAGGGTCTCCTGCCATCTCTTTTCTCCTTTTCTGAGAGAGAGAACTTAGAATAATGAGTAGACCCCCTGGCTTGGATATCATAGGACCCAACTCCAAATACTGGCTCTGCCACTTCTACCCATGAAACCTTGGGCAAGTCATTGAATCTTTCTAAGCCTCTATTTTATCTGTCAAACGAGGGAATTGAACTTGTCGCTTGTCCTCCCTAGGGCTCAGTTTTCCCATATGTAAAATGAGAGGGTTGGACTTGATGTCCTCTGAGGTATCTTCTGACCCTAGAGTTTGGAGACCCATGATCCTCAATCCTGAAAAATGTGTTCTCCCAGGTGTCTTATTCCTTCCTTTGCCTTTAGTTATCACCTTTCTGCAGGCCCCTGGATCCTACCTAAACCAAACAAGAGACTCCTGCCTTCCCATCACCTTGGTGCTTGGGACATCCATACGGCTCTACCAATGGTCCTCAGGGTTTGGGGTGGTACGTTATTACAGATAAAAACCTCATAATTTTATTTAACATACGTTTTACTTACCCAGTGTACTCAGCATGGTAAGCTTAGTATTCCCAAAGTGAATAAAACCTGCCTGAATGTTCAGTGGACTTATTGCCCAGTCCATGGGCTCAGAGCTTCCCTGGCTCTCCCAGGCATTGCCACCTCCAGTATCCAGCATTCTTTGTCTGTGCCCTGTGGCAAACCATCTCTGTCTGGATATCTCGAGGAAGCCTCCAGTTCTAAATGTCCCACACTCAGCCTGCTGTTCTTCTGACATCCCTATGTCCTTCTGGGCTTTAGGTCCCCCCACTCCCCATCCCAAGCCCTAGTAGCTGCCCCTGCCCAACCTCTCTGGACCACCAGGTTTGTCTTCTCTTCCTGCTTCCATCACCATCGCCAGACTATCCAGAGAGCCCCATTCCTCAGAAGTCTATCAGGTGGTGAGGTTTTGGGGATGGCAGGATGCTGGGCTTGGATTAGGGGGACAGGGGTCTCAAATGTTGGCTCAGTTGCTCACCCAGCTCTATGATCTTGATTGGGCCTCAGATTCTTCATTTGTAAAATGAGAGGTTTAGACTAGCTGAGTTCAGAAGCCCTACTAGCTCCAGCCCCCAGCTAGCTGCCTGTGGAAGGGTCTTTGTAGCCAGATCCAAGCTGGGCACTTACTGTTCTATCCTTTCTCTTCCAAGCCCTTTCCAGGCTTCTTTCTGCCTGTGGGGTCAAATTTCACCTCAGGCTGACAGTCAAGGCCTCTCTTCCCAGTCTGAGAGGAGACCTTCCTCGTCTGTTCTTTAGGCCTGTTGGACACACTTTGGCTTTTCTTCTGTGCTGGGTTGTCCCTTGAGCCCCAAGGATGCCCTCTCTTCCCCCACCCCCAGTCAATGAGGACCTTTCCTTGGTCTTTGGATAGCACTCTGTTTCTGCTCTGAACTCATTTGTCATACCTACCATGCAGTAAGCGGGAGGTGTAGGAAATGGGCCGAGTGCTGCTAGCTAGGGGAGCTGCCCAGGCCTGGGCTGTCTACACTGGCTCTTCCCCAGAGCCTGGCTGCCCTTTGCACACAGTGCTTTGGTCAAATTGAACTGAGGCTTGTGAGAAGCAGAGTGGAGCAGGCTCCAGGGCAGGAAGGACAGGGGGATAAGGATGGGTTCTCGGGAGCCTTGCCCGATCCCGAGGCCTGTGCTCGTCAGCATCCCTCCAGCTGAATTCATCATCTGTGATGGGGTTGGACCCTTCTAGGCATCTCTGATCCTGTGACTTTGGGCGTCCCTGCGACGTGCCCTTGTCTCTTACCCAGAGCCGTATACTGTGCGGGAAGCCCGGATCCACGTGCGCCACATCCGAGACCTGTTGAAGAGCCTGGATCCCTCTGATGCCTTCAACGGGGTGGACTGCAACTCCCTCTCCTTCCTGAGCGTCTTCACCGATGGTGACCTAGGAGGTACCCTCATGCTCTCCTGGGTTCCACTCCCATCCCCTTCTGGGGGCCTCACTCCCTTCTCTCTTGGGTCCTTTACCCCACTTGGCTCTGAGGAGTCTGGTGGGGTGGGCAATTGAGAAAGGGGAGACCTTGGACGGATGGGGGCATGATATAGATGTCTTCAGCCTTCGGGGAATGGCAGGGAACGTCCTGCCCTTACCACTAAGCTAACCTTTGTCCTCTCCTAAGGCTTCTGATGATGGGACTTGATCCTCTCCTGGGCTCAGGATTGAAAGAGCGCAGATGTGTGTCTTGCCTTTTATCCTGGGGCTCCGGGTTGGGGGTCTTCACTGATTCACTCAGTTTTTCTGCCTCTTTAGATAGTGGGAAACGGAAGAAGAAAGGCATTGAAATGGAGCCCATAGACTGCACACCCCCTGAGCATATCCTTCCTGGGAGCAAGGATCGGCCCCTCTGTGCACTGCAACCCCAGAACCGAGATTGGAAGGTGAGTTGTCTCAGGGACCTGTCTGACCTCCCAGGCCTCACCAAGGGAGCCGAAGGGCCAGAACTCGGGCAGCGAGTGGCCCATTCCATTCATTCACAGCCCAGTTTCTTTCTTTTTTTTTTAATTAAAAAAACAAAACAAAACATACCTTCTTTTTTAGAATTAGTACTGTGTATCAGTTTCAAGGCAGAAGAGTGGTAAGGGCTAGGCAATGGGGGTCAAGTGACTTGCCCAGGGTCACACAGCTAGGACATGTCTGAGGTCAGATTTGAACCCAACACCGCCGATTTCAGGTCTAGGCTTGACTCTCTGTCCACTGAGCCACCTAGAGGCCCCCATAGCTCAGTTTCTTGAAGACTAGGGTTGAGCAGGTTTGACTGATTGCCCCTGGTCCCCACAGCCGCTGCAGTGTCTGAAGGTGCTCACGATGAGTGGCTGGAACCCCCCACCTGGGAACCGGAAAATGCACGGGGATCTCATGTACCTGTTTGTCATCACGGCCGAGGACAGACATGTTAGCATCACGGCCTCCACCCGAGGCTTTTACCTGAACCAGTGAGTGTCCCCTTGGTTAGAGCCCTTCCTATGTGGCCTGGCTCAGTCCTTTCTCCCTTTGCTGGTCCATTGCTGCCTCCTCCTGTCTTCCCTCCCCTTTTGTTCCCTCCCACATGCTGGGCTGAGGCCAGGGTCAGCGGAGTTCTGGGCCCTGATGATGGTGTTGGAGAATGGCTAGACTGTGACTGCGGCTATCACCCTTACAGGTCCACAGCATACAACTTCAACCCCAAGCCTGCCAGCCCCCGATTCCTGAGTCATTCCTTGGTGGAGCTACTCAACCAGATCAGTCCAACCTTCAAAAAGCACTTTTCTCTGCTGCAGAAGAAAAGGTAGCGCCCCATGCCTGCCGAGCTCTCTTCCATCCTCTCCGTGCATTTCATCCCGGGGCCCGGTATAGCTCAGGTCTTAGCTGGACAGGACCTTAGAGAAGACCTAGACTGGCCGCTGCCTTGCCTTGGCCGCAGCCTCTTCCTCTCTTCTTAGAGCAGAAGGTGGGGATCAGAGCCTAGACCTCCCAGCACAGGGTGTAACTGGAGAAAGGGGGGAGCCCCATGCCCTGCTACACTGATGAGCCTGGCCCCGACCTCAGTATCCTGAGCAGAGCTGTGAAGGGTTGCTCCCAGGCTGGGAATCAAAGCCACCCAGGAAGAGCTCCCTCAAATAACTCTTTAGAGGGCCTCAAGTCCCATCTTGTCGGGGTTCATTGCTTGGCTGAACCTACATGGCCTGATGATAGGCCTTTCCTTGTCCATCTGCTCATCATCCATCCCTGGGGCCTTGGGGGAACGAGGGTGGGGAAAGGTGTGGGGAGAAAGATCGCTTAGGAGAGAGGCCTGGAAAGGGCAGGCAGGAGGGGATCGAGAGAGCCCGCCGTTATCCTGGGGCCATCTCAGCATGGTCGTGCTGTGTACTGGGGCGGGGGGAGCTAGGAAGGGCTCTCATCTCCGGTGTCTGCTCTGATGTAGGGTCCAGCGCCATCCTTTTGAGAGGATCGCCACCCCGTTCCAGGTTTACAGCTGGACGGCCCCCCAGGTGGAACATGCCATGGACTGCGTGCGGGCCGAGGATGCCTACACGTCTCGGCTGGGCTATGAAGAGCATATTCCTGGCCAGGTGCCCTGCCAGCCCCCTTCTCCCCTCAGCCTCCTGGGTACTTCTCCAAAGCCCTTTCACATTCATGTCTGTTCTCTTTGCAGTGCCCTCATGGCACAAGGGAGGGTGGGAGGCTCATTTCAAAGATGGGGCAATCAAGGCTCAGGAAGGTCACAGCCTTGCCTTGGGGTATGAGGCCTTGGGGCAGACCCAGGACTAGCAGAGATGCCTCCCATGTAACACTGAATTACAGAGGTGGGAGAAGGAGCCTTTCTGGCATTGGGTAGGGCCCTCAGCCTGTCCCGGCAGAGCCATGGCTAGGTTCCAGAGGGTTCTCTGACCACTTCCTGGCCCTTCCTTAGACCCGAGACTGGAATGAGGAGCTGCAGACAACAAGGGAACTCCCTCGCAAGAACCTTCCTGAGCGGCTGCTGAGAGAACGTGCCATCTTTAAGGTACACAGAGAAGGGGCTCTCCCAGGAGCTGCAGTACCAGCCTGCTTGTGCCCCTTGACCTTTTGGGTTGCCCAGGGTCTCCAGAGCAAGTGAGGAGCCAGGGCTGACCCTTGTCCCACCATGGACTTCCTTGTAGGCTGGTGCCTTATGTAGATCGGAGGGCCATAGGACCTTGAGGGGATGTCGTGGGGATCAGTGTTGGTTCATATGAGGATCTAAAGAAAGGGGGGGACCCTTGGGGCAGTTGGCGTTCCCCAGCTTCTTTCAAGTCCAAGACAAACTGATGACCTTGTTAGGATGGTTTGGGTAACAGCGTATGTCTAGCAATCTCTGTCCCCCTGAACGGCCCTTCCTTATTCCTATCAAACAGCTCACTTTGCTGTCCTGTAGGGTTAGAGCCAGGATGGCATTTAGAGTTCTAGGCCTCATCGCAGGGTATGGAAACAGGTCCAGAGAGGGGCAGAGACTTGGCCAAGGTCATCTTGGTAGTTGAAGCAAAGCTAGAGACAGGATGTCTCTACACCCCTGGCTCTGACCACCTCCCACATGCCCTAAAATGTCCTGTCAGCCCCTGCTCACCTTTACAAGACACTGAAAACCCAGTTTGGCTCCATGAGCCTTCCTTTCCAGCCTGCTTGGACACAGATGCCCTTTATCCTCTCCACATTGCTGTTTTCTCCCCTAGTGGCACCATATCTTCCCCCTTCACGCCTTGGCATTGGCCCCCTCTCACCCTGTGCCCAGAATGTCTTGGGGCCTTACCTCAGCCTCTTGGCAGCTGGAATTGTGTCCTTCAAGGCCCAGCCACAAGCACAGTCTCCTGTCAGGAAACCTGTGCCCCAGTGGGACACACCTTCCTTGAGGACAGGGTCCATTTTTATCTTGGTCTGTGCTTGACCACTGGGGCAGGCTTGGGTCTGAGGATTGATTTTTTGGGAGATCTGATGGGAAAAAAGTACTGCTCTCTCTCAAAACAATTGGTTACTTTCATGGGTTTAAACCCATTCCTCCGAGAAGGGGCCTCCTGGGCTTCATTGGACTGACTGCCCCTGGCCTAAATGATGCCAACTGTCTCAGCGAGCATTTTCTCTGCCCGCCAGGTCCACAGTGACTTCACAGCAGCAGCCACCCGGGGGGCCATGGCGGTCATCGATGGCAACGTCATGGCTATCAACCCCAGCGAGGAGACCAAGATGCAAATGTTCATTTGGAACAACATCTTCTTCAGCCTGGGCTTCGACGTCCGAGACCACTACAAGGACTTTGGTGGGGATGTGGCCGCTTACGTGGCCCCCACCAATGACCTGAATGGGGTGCGCACCTACAACGCCGTAGATGTCGAGGGCCTTTATACTTTGGGCACTGTGGTGATAGACTACCGAGGGTACCGTGTCACGGCCCAGTCTATCATCCCTGGTATCCTAGAGCGGGAGCAGGAGCAGAGCGTCATCTATGGTTCCATTGACTTTGGAAAGACCGTGGTGTCCCACCCACGCTACCTGGAGCTCCTGGAAAAGACGAGCCGGCCCCTGAAGATCCAGAGGCACCGCGTGCTCAACGACCGTGATGAGGAGGTGGAACTCTGCTCCTCTGTGGAGTGCAAGGGCATCATCGGCAACGACGGCCGCCACTACATCCTGGACCTGCTGCGCACCTTCCCCCCTGACCTCAACTTCCTGCCTGTGGCTGGCGAGGAGCTGCCCGAGGACTGCCGGCGGGCCGGGTTCCCCAAGTCCCACCGCCACAAGCTCTGCTGCCTTCGCCAAGAGCTGGTGGACGCATTTGTGGAGCACAGGTGAGGCTGGCCTCCCAGGAGCTGAGATGCCCATGGAGGCAGGAGAGGCCCCCAAGCATAGCCTTACCCCGGATGTGGTCATCCTTCAGGGATTCCCCTCCTGCTGTTGGGGACCAGTTAGGGTCGGGATCTCTGCAGGGGAAGGGAGAGTTCTGTGCTCCTGTCTGTCTCTGTGCGACACAGCAGGAAGAGGACTTAGGCCCAGCTGCTCCTCCTGTGTGACCCTGGACTGCAGCTGCCTTCTGGGAGCTATGGTGCTGGGCCTAGAACGTCTCCCATGTCCCAGGATGCTGACTGAGCTTATGGGGAGGAGGAAAAGGGGGATGAGTCCTAGACCTCTGTGTGTTGGCAGTCCCATCCCTGGGGCCGAGGCCGGGCCGGACGCAGGATCCCTGCTGGCCTAAGCCCTCTGGCCTGGTCCTCCAGGTACCTCCTCTTCATGAAGCTGGCCGCCATTCAGCTCATGCAGCATAAAGCCAACAGGGCTGAGAGCCCAGGCCCCCTGGAGAATGGTACTTCGGAGGCCAGGGCTTCGGTGACGCCAGAGGCTGCGGAAGCTGCAGGAGAGGAAGGGGCGAGCGGCCTGGCCAAGGTGAAGGAGCTTGCTGAGACCATCGCCTCTGACAGCGGCCCAGGTGGGGCTGGGCTGGGGCTGGGTGTGAGGCCGTGGGATAAGAAGCCAAAGTGGTGGGGGTCCTGGGCCCTGTGACGGGGCCCTCCTGATCCTCTCTGGCTCAGGTTTTAGGATAGGATCTCTGCCTAGGGATGCGGTTAGTTTAGGGGCTCCCGAGCTTGTGGGCATGGCGCCCACCTCCTGGTTCCTTTTCTTGTCGCCATATTTATCACTTTTTGGTGACCCGTCTGCCCTAGGCGCAGAGATAGACAAAGGGATAGACTTCCAGGCTGGACCCACCAGCTTGTGCCCCACTCAGTGTCTGTTGCCCACCACCTCTCTGCTAAAGGGGGCTTCACCAACAAGCTCTTCAGGCTGGGTCCCTAGTCTGGCTGGCCTGCTCACTTCTGTTTGACTGCTCTTAGAAGGGAAACGATGGAGTGGGGTCCTCTAAGTGAATGGGCACGTTCCTGCCATTGGGGGACCAAGGTGCCTCCCTACAGGGCAGGGGATAGGTCCTCTCCTCCACCCCAGCTGGTGTTCCCCCAAATAAATTCAAGGTTCCTCACCCATGTGGCCAGGCCCAGGTTGTGCCTTGAGGGGTGGATGGACCTTTCTGGGGCTCAACCTGTCAAGAGAGGAAAGTGCTGGGAAACTGGGCCTTGACTGATTGCTTTCTTCCTCATCTCTCCATACCCTTCACTCTTTCCCCAGCAGTGGACCCCAAGAGCCGGGAGGTGATCCAGAACGCCTGTAAAGCCGTGGGTTCTGTCAGCAGCACCTCCTTCGATATCCGCTTCAATCCTGACATCTTCTCACCAGGCAAGGAGGCCCAGGGGTGTCTGGGCTGGAGGGGCTCCCCCCAGGGCCTAGGGGTCGAGTTAAGAGAAGAGAATCTAGAATGGCCCTGGTCCCGTTGGTCATCTGCCACTTACCCCAGACCACACCTCTCTCTTCTACCTTACTAACAGGGGTGAGATTCCCCGAGTCCTGCCAGGATGAAGTTCGGGACCAGAAACAGCTGCTGAAAGACGCCGCAGCCTTCTTGCTGTCCTGCCAGATTCCTGGCCTGGTGAGGAGCAGAGGGTCTCCTTGGGGCCACAAGGGGGTGACTGATGGAAAGCTGCCTCAGTTCAACTAGTGCCCAGCCGTCCCCAGCTCATGAGATTGGACAGCTCAGATCTCCCGGGTCTCTAGGGAGCATTGCCCCCTGCCTAGGCCCAGTGTGGCCCATGGCCCGGAGCAGGGTTGACCTGTCCTCCAGAAGCTGCATCTACTGCCCTACCTGCTTTGTCACCACCTTGAGTGCCCATTGGACAGCCCCTCTCCTCTCCAGAAACCCCTAGGGGTTGGGTTTCGGGGGACTTAGGGAAGCTTGAGACTTATTTATTTTTTTTTAAACATTATTTTATTTGGTCATTTCCAAACATTATTCACTGGAAACAAAGATCATTTTCTTCCCCCTCCCCCCCACCTTTCCCTCTCCCATAGCCGACGCACGATTCCACTGGTTATCACATGTGTTCTTGACTCGAACCCATTTCCGTGTTGTTGGTATCTGCATTAGAGTGTTCGTTTAGAGTCTCTCCTCAGTCGTATCCCCTGCACCCTGTAGTCAGTTGCTTTTCATCGGTGTTTTTACTCTTGAGACTTATTTTTAATAGAAAGCTAAATAGTTTTTTCAAATCTTTCCTTTGCAAATCATTCTAAAACCTTGTGTATAGTAATGGCTCATGGCCACACTGTACCTGATGCATTCTAAGGGCTTTCCTTGGAGGAGTGTTATGTTGGTGGGAGGCAGTGGGGTTCAGTGGAGGGACAACTGAACTTGGAGTCCGAGGACCGGTTTACCCCACTTTTGCCAGTTAGCACCTGGGGGGCAGCTCGCCTTCCTGGGCTCAGGGTTAGGGAAGCTGGGTGCCTTCATTTGTGTCGGGGTCCTCGGAGAGGCCCGGGCAGAATTCTTCAGAGCTTCCTCTCTTGCCGGGCTCTGGCCTGTTTTCCCACCCATCTTCCAGTGGGCTCTGGGGAGCCATGTCAGAGGGTTGCTTTGCAATCCGGACTGGAGAGGGGAAGGCTCTTGGGGGTTAGGCTAGGACACCCAGCTCCTGGTGTCCATTCTGACTCCTGTGCCCATTTCTCAGGTGAAAGACTGCACAGACCATACGGTGCTGCCCATGGATGGGGCCACATTGGCAGAGGCCATGCACCAGCGTGGCATTAAT
Organism: Monodelphis domestica; assembly: GCF_027887165.1. Classification (NCBI taxonomy): domain Eukaryota; kingdom Metazoa; phylum Chordata; class Mammalia; order Didelphimorphia; family Didelphidae; genus Monodelphis; species Monodelphis domestica. The sequence continues at coordinate 512,011,663 of NC_077228.1, read as the reverse complement.
ATCCGCTACCTGGGCAAGGTGCTGGACTTTGTGCTCAGGAGCCCAGCCCGCCCTCAGCTGGACCACATCTATGTGAGTGGCATGGCCAGGGGAGGCGGAAGGGACCCCAAGGGAGGCTGCCCTGCAGGGCGCCAACATCTGGTCTCTTCCCAACTCCTTGTAGAAAATTGGCATTAGTGAGCTCATCACGCGGTCTGCCAAGCACATCTTCAAGACCTACCTTCAGGTAGGGCCGGCTTCCCAGCTATTCCCCCGGGGAGCCCTGGCTATGGGAGTGGGGAGGGGGCTTCGGGCCTCCTTTGAGCCCTGGGGCAGGCCCTGACCCCTGGCTGCTTGACTTAGGGTGTGGAGCTCTCAGGCCTCTCAGCAGCCATCAGCCACTTCCTGAACTGCTTCCTGAGTTCCTTCCCCAACCCTGTGGCTCACCTTCCTGCTGATGAGCTCGTCTCCAAGAAGAAGAACAAGAGGAGGAAAAACCGGCCCCCAGGAGGGGCCGACAACACAGCCTGGGCTGTCATGACCCCCCAGGAGCTCTGGAAGGACATCTGCCAGGAGGCCAAGAATTACTTTGATTTTGGCCTGGAGTGGTGAGTCGGAGAGAGGTGCAGAGTCGGGCAAGTGGGAGGCGAAGGAAGGAGCGAGGCTGGGAGGGAGGAAGGCAGGTTTGGGGAATCCAGAAGACGCAGGAGGGAGGCTGGGGAGAGGGAATGTGCCTGGTTGCTGTAAGTGCAGACCTGTGCCCTGTCCTGTGTGAGGCGCTGGTAAAGGGAGCCACAGAACAGAGGAGGAAAGTAGCTCGTGTGGAGGTGAGCCTCGGAGGGAGGCCCGCGTGGAGCCCAGGAACAGCAGATAGGCCCTCTGGGCTCAAATGTGGGGTCTTCCAGGGGAGGGGGGAGGGAGGACGGAAATCGGCCTGGAGCCAGATGCTGAAGGGGAGCCCCAGGCCCTTCTTCCTCCAGGAGTCCTGCTGGCCACCCAGTCCAGGCTCTGGGCATGTAGGATGGGGCTGCAGAGCAGCAGGAACGACTCCCTCTGCAGGAAGAACCAGGGAAGGAGCTTAGAAACCTGGGGCTCCCGGGACGTGGGTCCTGGCCACGTCGGTCCCAGGGAGCAGAGACCGAGGCACCCAGCTCCTCCTGTCCCCCTCTTCCTGGAGCGCCCAGGCCCCGAGGGTGGGGGGCGGGAGGGGGCCACGCTTAGCTCCTGCTATTCCTCAGTGAGACCGTTGACCAGGCTGTGGAAACCTTCGGGCTGCAGAAGATAACCCTCCTGCGCGAGATCTCCCTGAAAACTGGAATCCAGGTGGGTGCAGAGAGCCTCGCGAGCCCCTTGTTTGTGTCCGGCCCGGACGGAGCTGCCCGGGGAGTGGGCCGCAGCGAGCCGTTCATGCTCCTCTCCGCTCCTTCCACCCCTGCCTGCCTCCTGTAGATCTTGCTGAAAGAGTACAGCTTTGACAGCAGGCACAAGCCGGCCTTCACCGAGGAGGACGTCCTCAACATCTTCCCTGTGGTCAAGCACGTCAACCCCAAGGCCTCGGACGCCTTCCACTTCTTCCAGAGTGGCCAGGCCAAAGTGCAGCAGGGTAAATGGGCCCCGGGCCAGGGAGGGCCGGGCGCCCAGGGGGAGAGGACCGGGCGGCCTGGGAGGCTCCAGGGGCTGACCGGCCTCTGCCCTCCCGGCCAGGCTTCCTGAAGGAGGGCTGCGAACTCATCACGGAGGCCCTGAACCTCTTCAACAACGTGTACGGGGCCATGCACGTGGAGATCTGCGCCTGCCTCCGGCTCCTGGCCCGACTGCACTACATCATGGGGGACTACGCAGAGGTGGGGCCTCCCGTCCCCGCCACAGTGGGCCAGGAAGGGGAGGGATCTGTCCCTTGGGGGCAGGCGGACGCCACGGGGAGCCTGGCTGGCTTCAGGCTCGGCCTCTCAGGAGTGCTGGGCAGGGAGGGGGCCGCTGGGGGTGGGGGCAGCCGGCGTGCCCCTGTGGGTGCCGGGCGGGACGAAGGGGGAGGCCGGTCTGAGGCGCGTCGCCCAGCGATGACTTCTGCCCCCGCTTCCCAGGCCTTAAGTAACCAGCAGAAGGCGGTGCTGATGAGCGAGCGCGTGCTGGGCATCGAGCACCCCAACACCATCCAGGAATACGTGAGTGACAGCCCGGGCCGGCCTCGAGGCGGGTTAGGGCGACGTCGGGCTTCTCCCTGCAGGGCCCCGGCCTCGGCTCCCGGCCTCCGGCCTCCGTCTCGTCGAGGCCTCATGCCGGTGGCTGCGGGGGCTGGTTTGGCCGGGAGAAGATGGGAACAACGAAGCTTGTGTTGCTCATCTGAAGAGGGAGGCCGGGGCGGGCACGGAGGCCGGGGTGGGCGCTGAGGCCGGGGCTGGGGCAGGGAGGCCGGGGCGGGCGCTGAGGCCGGCCTGGCTCTCCGCAGATGCACCTGGCCCTGTACTGCTTCGCCAGCAGCCAGCTGTCCACGGCCCTGAGCCTGCTGTACCGGGCCCGCTACCTCCTGCTGCTCGTCTTTGGGGAGGACCATCCCGAGATGGCCCTGCTGGATGTGAGTGTCCAGGGAGGGCCCGGCGGGGTGGGGGTGGCGGGCGGCGCCTGGCCTCACGGCGCCCGGCCTCTCCGCAGAACAACATCGGCCTGGTGCTGCACGGGGTCATGGAGTACGAGCTGGCGCTGCGTTTCCTGGAGAACGCTCTGGCCATCAACGCCAAGTACCACGGCGCCAAGTCCCTCAAGGTGGCCCTCAGGTGAGGGGGCCCCGGCGGGGAGGGCCCCGAGGTCCGCTCGGCTCCGTCGCCCGCCGGCCTCTCTGGGCCCCTGGCGGGGCTGTCCGTGTCTCCCGGGCCTTGCGTGCGTTTCTTCAGGCTGGGCGGTGGGAAAGGGTGGGGGGAGCTTCCGGGGGCTTCCGGAGGCGGCCTGCCTGGGCCCCCACCGACTGGCTTGGGAAGTCGGCCCTGTGCCCGGTTTGCCCCAAGTGGAGGCTCGAGTCCTTCCACCCCACCTCGGGCTCTGCGTCTGGGGAGGCGAAGCTTTGGAGCTCCTTTTCTGCCGCCGGCGTCATTCTGCCGGGCTCCCTGGGGGAGGAAGGGCGTCCCGGGGAAACGCCTCTGCTCAGCTCCTCGGCCTTTGTGGCGCCTCCGGCCTCCCCTCACCGCCCGTCCGCCTCCGCAGTCACCACCTGGTCGCCCGGGTCTACGAGAGCAAAGCCGAGTTCCGGTCGGCGCTGCAGCACGAGAAGGAGGGCTACACCATCTACAAGGGCCAGGTGAGGGCCCCGGGGGGGCCGGGCCGGGCGGGGGCGGCCTCCCCCCCAGCTCAAAGGAGGGCTACACCATCTACAAGGGCCAGGTGAGGGCCCCGGGGGGGCCGGGCCGGGCGGGGGCGGCCTCCCCCCCAGCTCAAAGGAGGGCTACACCATCTACAAGGGCCAGGTGAGGGCCCCGGGGGGGCCGGGCCGGGCGGGGGCAGGGCGGGGCGGGCGCTCACACGGCCTCCCCCCCAGCTCAAAGGAGGGCTACACCATCTACAAGGGCCAGGTGAGGGGCCAGGTGAGGGCCCCAGGGGGGCCGGGCCGGGCGGGGCGGGCGCTCACACGCCTCCCCCCCCCCAGCTCGGAGAGAACCACGAGAAGACCAAGGAGAGCTCCGACTACCTGAAGTGCCTCACCCAGCAGGCCGTGGCCCTGCAGCGCACCATGAACGAGATCTACCGCAACGGCTCCAGCGCCAACATCGTGCCCCTCAAGGTAGCGGCCCCCCCGCGGCCCGGGCCAGGCGCGCCCTCGAACCCCGGCCTCACGGCTGCCCTTGTCCGTCCCCAGGTCACCGCCCCCAGCATGGCCAGTGTCCTGGAGCAGCTGCACATCATCAACGGGATCCTCTTCATCCCCCTCAGGTCAGTCCAGGGGCGCCTCCCGCCCCCCCACCCCCCATCGGGCAGCGGCCCGATCCACTTGGAACCTCCTCTGGGCGCCTGAAGGACAGAAACCCCAAGAGCCGCCGCGCCCGAGGGCTGTGGCCTCCCCGGGACAGCCCCGATGGCGGGGTGCCGGGCTGGGTTCTGGGTTGCCCCTGGGAACCCGCCTCCCTTCTCAGCCTCCTCCTCCAGGGAGCCCTCCTGCCTCTGCTCCCTTCAGGGCCTCAATCCCACCCTGCATCGTCTCCTCCGGCTCAGGCCTTTCCTGGCAGTGCTGGGGGGGGCCCTTGGTGCCCCCGTGAGGCCCCCCTAGATTCTGGCATGAGAAGCTGCCGTGCCGCAGCCCCCAGATGTGCCCTTCAGTGCCTGCGAGGGTCTCCTAGGAGCGCCCCCCCCCCCCCCCCCCCAGCTTCTTCCCCAGGAGCCCAGGGTGGAGCCTGCGCCGAGGCCTGTGCCCGGCTCTTCCCTTCTGAACCCTTTTGGTTACCATATTAGAAACGTAAAGGAGGGAAGCGAGGCCGGGACGGTCCCAGATGGGGAGCCGCCGGGGTCCCTCTCGCTGACCTGACCACCGCGTGCCCCCGTCTCCCCCCAGCCAAAAAGATCTGGAGAACCTGAAGGCCGAGGTGGTGCGGCGGCACCAGCTCCAAGAAACCAGCAAGGCCTCGTCTGGCGCTGCCGCCGCCGCTGCCGCCGCCGCGGAGTCTCGAGAGGAGGCCGAGCCCGGCCTGAAGCCGGGGGGCGCCCCCCCTGCCCCGAGCTCAGTGTGATGTCCCCGGGGCAGAGGGAGACCCCGGACGCTCACCCGCCACGACCGCAGAGGGCAGGTGGACGCCGCGCCTGCCGCCCGCGGGGAGGGGCCGCCCTTCCCCCGAGCCCCTCGGCCCCCCCACGTTCTTGCACTGGTTCAGTGACTACACGATGCAAAGCCCTCCTGGGAGACCCGGGACTGGATGGAGCGGGAGCACGCAGCGGGCGGCCGCCTGCCCCCGCCCAGCCCCCGCCCTGCCCGCCTGTACATAGCCCCGACTTGTTTCCCCAAATGGACTCTTGTGGAGATGAGATTGTTCCTCAGGTCATTTGTATGCTTGACGTAAGGCCGCCGCCGCTTCTGCCGCCGCCCTCGGCCGGGCACCCAGGCTCAAGCCAAAACGAGGGGGGCTCCCGCGGGCGCCCCCGCCCCCCGGGGCTATCTTAGCTTTTCTGCTTTAGGAAAGAGCCATCGCCATCCGCGCAGCATTGTGTCGTGCCGACGCTCGCCACGGGCGTCCTAGATGTGCTTCGGGGCCTGGTTGTCTGTGACGTCCCCATCCCGGCCCCCATCCGTCCATAGTGCCTCCTGAGGTGCCGAGGCCTGCCCCTGCGCCCAGCTCCAATACGCACAGCCCCCGCCCGCCCCGCCTCCCCCCTCCCCGGGGCTTCACCGTGAATGTATCTCCCCCACACTGGCTCCCAGCTGTTCCACGGGGAGGGGAGACCCTAGGAGGGCGCCAGGGCCGAATCATGAGCCCCCCAACATGAAAGGAAATTGTTGCTGCCCGCGGGGGGGGGGGTCCTCCCTGTCTCCTGCTGATCATGGTGGCTCGAGAGTGTGTGCTGGGACAGAGGAGCCTGGGGGCCGCCTGCCCTCCTCCTCTTCACGGGGCGGGAAAGGGGATGCGCACTGGCTGTGTGTAAGAAGGGGGGGGGGTCTAGGCTGGGAAAAGCCACCATCCCCCCTCCACCTGAAGCCCCAGGCCCAGTCCATCCAGCCGCCTCGTTTCAAAAACTCGTGTAAGAGAGCGAATGTGAGCGAGAAAGTGAGTGTGAGCGTGTCCCCACAAGCTACCAAGAACTCGGTTTTCTTGTTTTTAAACCATCACATCTTCGTTTCACATTGGAATAAAGTGAATTTTTGAAACCTGCTGCCCCTGCCTCTGCACTGTGCTTTGTGAGGAGAGCTCTGGGCGGGAGGGGCAGCCCGAGCCCCCGTGGGTGGGCCCGCTTCATCCTCGACACCTGGCTCCACTTCCTGGGAGTCCGCCTAAGGGGCATCATCAGCAAGGCATCGGGAAGCCGGACACTATCAGATGGTCTTTTTGAGGGCGAAGCTTCCAAACAGGAGAGAATCTGGGATGCGGAAGAACTGGCAGCTCCCTCCTGTCCTTGCTTTGTTAGTCTTGGGTTCTAGAGGAGCTATCTGAGCCCGTGAGGGGCTTTTGTCAGACCACTTGCCACCCCTCCTCCCCCTTTGGGGCACGACATTTGCTTTAGGAATGGCTGTCCCCTCTTCCTTTTTTAAGGAAACTTCCCACTTCCCAGCCCATTTTCCTGTTCTTCTTGGGGAGAACTCTGGGCTGTGCTGTGCTCTAGGTGCTCAGCGCAAAGGGGCCAAAAGCTCGGATTTTGATCTTAGTCATTTTAAATTGGGCCTTGCAAGTTTACAAAACTCACAAGTCCCAATCTAAGCCTTGCTTCCCAGTTTGAAGGCAACGTTTACTTAGCACCTTCTCTTGACTAACTTCCTCTTCTTTGGCCCATGTTTTTTCCCCATGCAAAAAAAGGTGGTTGAGCACCATTTCCCCACAATGCACTGCAGCCAGAGGGTGGCAGCAAAGAGTCAGGAAGGGGACGGATGCCAACTGAGGGCCGGACTTCATGGTTTCCCCACACCTGGCTTCTAAGGATTGCTGGGTGAGATATTCAAATGAATGTAATACAATCCCAACAAACACGCCCAGCAAATAGGGATAAAAAAGGTGGAGGATAGCAGGCAGTCTATCGGGTTTTCCATGGATGTTGAATACAAAACAAGGCTGAAAATTATCAGGAGAATCAATTTCTTAATTAATCCACAGTAGAGTATGAAGCTTTGGAAGGCCAAAAATGCTTTCCATTTGGGGGTACGGCAACATGGAAGAAAAAGGAATAAGAAGACAGGGAGACCCACGACACATGATGCTTATACTGGAAAGGAATTGAAGTCCACCAAGGTGCCTACCCCTTTGGCCTTCACATGGTATTGGCTGATTGCTCTTGTCCTGCTAAGTCAGTAAATTCAGTGAAGGTGGGAGTCACCCCCTAAATTACCTCCCATCTCAAATAACCTTGTATTCAGGATTTGTGGTTTAAAACATAGGTTCTTGACTCTTCTCCCCTTAGCCCTAAAAGTTCCAGTTCAGCAAAGCATGCCCACAGTTAATAAAAAATCGGGTAGAAGAGCTGTAGGTGAGCAAAGAATAGGAGGCCTAGACATTTCTCAAGTTCAAAAATCATTTTCTAAATGGCTAGTTACATACAAGGTGCAAGAAAGTGTTCTATCTGATCTACAGCCTGAGGACTTGACCAGTTTGTCTTTAGTGTCAACGTTTTAGATCCGCTTCTCTCCTGGTTGGGACTGTGTGAGAAGAGATGCTTGAATAATGGGGGGCAGCTATGTTGCAGAGGACCTGCTCTGAAGAACTTAAGTCCACACTATCCCTGAACAAAGGGCTCATCAGGACACAGCCGCTACGCCCTCAGCACAACTGGAGCACAAGACCAATTCCTCAAAGTCCTGAAGCCCTACTTATACTTCTAAAAGGGTGAAAACAGTACTGACGGTTCTCAATGCATCTACCCCTTCCTACAGTGTCCTGGTCAAAGATCAGTTTGATAGGTAGCTGTGAAACAAAACACAAACCAAAACTTTTTCAATTCTGTATACAAGGAGACCAAAAAAGCACATCTAGTTTTATATGCATTTAATAGTTTACCAATTGGTACAATAAGATTTTTAATATGCAGAAAACATGAATAAATTTTGTTTTACACAGTCTGAGCGCAACAAATCTTACTGTAAAACACAGAGCAATATTATATACATTCCTTTACTGATTTTTTAAAAATGGTGTCAATATCTTCAGTCTGGGGAACTGTTTTCTCCAATTATAACCTCGCCATCGTTCTTATGAAATCAAATGCTTGCCTTCATGTCAGTGTCAGGATCAACTTCTATTAACTTGAAGATTTTTTTTTCTAACTTATCTTCAGAATGCGCTTGGGTGTCTGAAGGATAGGCAGGACAAGAAAGCAGCTACTTACATGATACAGTGGAAAGATAAAAAAGGCCAGTTCAATCCAGTCGTGACTTGTAAATCCATTTGCCCTCTCCCCCACCCCCCAAAAAAGGTTTTCCCCCCAAACAATTTTGTCCACATTGGCTTCTCTACCAGGAGATTCTTCTTCTTTGTGTCAGCTATTTTAATTCACAAACGGGACTTAGGTACAGCTGGACAGAAAATACGTAGCCGTTTTTAAGTGCCTTTTTTCCTTCATTCAATTCAGCAATTAAAATACGTTAAGGATTATCAAGCCACCACTGTCAACAGAACAAAATATCTTTTATTTTTTAAAGTAGTTTTTTTAAAGCTTGTTTTAAAAAAACTATTTAAAGAATGATATTACCAGGCAGTTCACATCAAATCAGAAAGAGGCAGACAGGAGAAGCAGGGTACTGACAATAAAGGAGATGGGGCTTGGTGCATCTATAGCCAAAGCTCTCAAAAACACTACTGTGCTCCACAGCCCAGCACGACTTGCTAGCGACTAGTTATTTTTAGATAAGTGCCTGCCCTGGGCACATCATTGGTCACACCACACACATACACAACAGCAGGACGGTCTTTGTCTCCTAAAGTGCAAGATGCTAAAAAAAAAAAGCCGTCATTTTCCAGTCTGTGTCTAAAGCACTCGTGCTATCGTTCTGTTTTGCACTCTTGTCTAGAGTGCTTCTGGGACTTCTCTAGCACTTCCCATCAATGTGGCACAGGAATGTCTGATCTCTTAACAAGGAGAAAGAAACTATTTGAGAATGCAATTCTACCGGGTTTAAAAAAAAAATTGAAGTTAATAGCCAATCTGAGCCAGAAAATCAACAAAGCAGCAGTGAACCTCTAAACCCTTTGAGATATTCCTCTACTTACAATCCAAACCAGTAACCTCATCATTGTACTTATCACAGGCAAGGCACAGGATTAGACAGCTAACAGAGAAAACATAGGAAACAGTGAGAAAGTGAATCAACAGTGTGTGATGGAACACGGCAGGAACCCTTTGTACATCTGACTCCTGGACTGTGGATGGGATCTTTCCCCCTCTGCATTAATTATTTAAACAGGGCTTATGACATTGATCCAATTTGGGACCATCCCTGAGATTCCATATTCGCTGCTTTCAAATGGAAGAAGTTGGGAAAGGACGCAGCCACAAGTTTCTTAAATAGTGAAGGTGTTGCACGTCCCCAGGTACACAAATTGCTGCTTCTTCCTTTCTCCATGAAAAGTCATGCTATGCTACAGGGAGAGAAACCCATTGGACACAGCTTATTTCCTCAGAAATTGGTACCTTTTTTACCATTCAAGTCTGTGAATGGCATGCAATATTGTGGCTTCCCCTTAAGTAATACCCATCACTACATTCTAAGGAAGAATTAAAATACAGAACTACATTTGTTTACAATTGAAGATGTACAGACAGAGGTCAAGATGCATTTCTGTGTATTTCTCATTCTCAAAATAGGAGAGAAAAATAGCAGCAAATCAAAACAAGTGTCTTTTCCCAAAGCTTTTGTAGAAAATTCCAGTCAGAACAGTTGAGGGGGAAAAGTCATACCACCCATATTTCAGCACGGATAGTACGAGTCAATATTGTCCTGAAAGTCATTCTCCACAATATTTAGGGAATCGGCTTTAGTTTCATTTACGTCCTGAAAACACACATTAGTTTTCAACAATTTTCCTCCCAGAGACTTCTCTCAGGGAAGGGAAAAAAAAAAAGAGAAGAAGCTGGACTCAAATTTGCTTCTAGTCAATATATGGGGCCCTTTTCTTTGACCATTGAACATCAACTCATTCTTTATCATTTTCAGTAATATGCAGCCTAATGTTTTCCATTAAATATTTTCTATAAGGGAAAGTCTTTATTACCCAAATGAGTAAAATGCAGACAGAATAAATTTACCTCTCTATTAAAATGTCAGACTGTTAGTTCAATTCTACTGTAAGTTTTCAAGTGGACTGCTAAGAGACCTCGTTGGTTAGCTAAGCCATGGAGTTACTACCTACAACAGAATTTGTAAACAAAAACAAAGTCAGATTAAAATTCTCTTAAATATATCGGTCAAAAAAGTAATCTTTCAGGGATATGCAATTAAAACATTTTCTACATTGAGATGGCCACATAAGGAAGAATCAACCTATCTCTCCAGCTGGATGGGATTTTTCTTTTGCTGGAAAAATAGATTTCCTGCAGCCAGAGTCTATTGAAGAAGCTTCTGGATCAAAACTGTTTCTTCCAGAGCACAGCACTTCAGGACAAAGCCTATTCTACCTATGTGCTTTATTATTTCAAAGACCAGGATGCAAATACATGGAGGGCACATGTATGTAGAGTGATATATGAACACGTGTAGACAGCCATGTCTATATACTCTAGATATGGATACATCTCTGCCGAAGGACAAGACAGTGTCTGAATGCAAGCTCTGTTAAACCCTGTTTTGCTTTTACAACCCTAAACGAAAACAGTGTCAAGTGGATGTTCAGATAACAGAGATGATTCCCCATATTCTTCCCACCTCCTGCAGAATGGGAAAAAATTACCTTTCCAATAGCTCTCTGTCCTTATGTAGTGTGCAGTGCACATCCCTAAGAAAACATCAAAAAGCCAAGCGTGAATTGTACTATGACATATTCTCAATGGGAATATTAAGTTCTACTTGGAAATCACATCACTAATGTATTCTAACAGGACGTAGGGTACAACTGGAAAGACTTCTAGTGTGGAAAAGAGAAGCTTAAAGTGTTACAGTGTTGTTTTTAAAATCTGTTTACAAAAATTCAAGAACCAAATAAAATAAATGGTTGATCATATTAGCTGCTGAGATTTTTCTTCTTCTTTGAGGTTTACAGTCATTTTCATATATAAATAGACCACTAGCCTTTGCTTGATCGGCTACCAAAACAAATGAATCCTATTGTTTTGGCCAAAGTGTCATGACAAAAATTCTAAGGTTTCATTCCCATTAATTACATAGAAGGTTCAGAAGATTTTGAATTGCAGCCTTATTATCTAGCATCCTTAGAGAAGATTTATTAAGCACACTTAAGTGATGTTACATAGATACACATTTCTGAAAGAGCCCTAACAACAACCATTTTTTTTTCCCCAAATGAGGTCACTAACCCAGGCACCAACAGATAGCAGAAAGAAAAACAGGAAATTAATAACCCGACATAGAATGACACCATCAACTTTTCAGTTTAGTGCCCTAGTTCAATTTATCCAACTTCTGCCTTCTTAGGCCTGGTGTGACCAATGCCAGCCCAGGTTTTTAACCCTATGGTACTTCTAGACAACGTATGTAAATTTACAGTATACAATTTGGATTCACCATGCATGAATACTTTGTGTGTAACATTTAATAAGCTCAATCTACATCCAGAATAATTTACATGAAAGGACAATATTTATTTAAACAGAGCTCAATGGGGGTAACCATGGTATCTGAGTGCATCCAGAGGAAAGGGAGGGGACTCATCAAATGTGAATCACTCAACGGCACTCCCACACTTTTACTGTTTGATCTACACTTCCAGTAACCACGTATGGTGCCGTCTTGTGGAAATCTGCAAAAAAAAAACAACAGGCAAAAAAAAAGAGAAAAGAAAGAAAAGGCTCATTCAAAACTCAGTTTGAGTTCAATACAATGCCAATGAGCTACAGTAAAACAGATAGGTCAGTTACCAGGAGAGGGAGTGCCCAAAACCTCATAGAGGATAACAAAGAAAAGTTAAGGGGGCAGACAACAGAGGATATCATTCCTTCTTAGAAAATGGTGCCACACATGCTAGCTCATCTAGCTCTGGGGATGGATCAACTGCCTCGATCCATACCTTAATAAGAAAAACCTCAGCAGCTACTTTTTAAATGATTTAATTTCTCTCCCCAGAGTATACCACCATCTATAAACTCTTAAGGCAAAATGTACCGGTTGGAATTTCCTTCAGGCATTCCAAGGCAAGGAGGGAGGGAAGAGACTTTTGAAATGTTTTCCTTACAATACCTCACCCCCCATACACAAATGTACAATTAAAAGAAAAAACTCTATTAATGCTACCCAAATGAAAGCTAAAGATAACTAGAGAAGCTTGTCAGCTGCCCAGAACAGGTAAACAAGGGTGCTAAAGAAGAGCTCCAAAGTCCATCCTCAATGAATGCCAAATGAATCAGTCAGGAACTAGGCCCTACACTAAGGGATCAACTCCAGAACGTGGGGATTAATGTTCTAGTTGTTGTCAGGAGGCTAAGTAGGCGACACAACAAGTGAGAACATGTTAATAAGCAAAGCAAAGGAGAAACAGCAAAGAAAAAAAATCTACCAAGCTCTGCTGGCTTCTCCAGGCCTGAATGCGCCTCCGGTGAAAGAGTCACTTCAGGGGTTACACAGAACTTTATCTCTGCAGGGCACTCCCACAACTAACAACTCAAAAAGTCAAGCTGTCCTAGTACATACCCAAGGAGGTAACAAAGTGTTCATGCGCGTTGAGGGTCTTCATGCATCGCTTGTTCTTATAGTCCCACACACGTAGGGTCTTGTCATCAGCACAACTCAAAATAAACTTTCCCCCAGAATGGAAGAGAACTCCACGTACCCAATTATCATGGCCCACCTTCAAAAACAGAAAGGCAATCTAAGTACTCCTGTGTTTGTGGAAAAATGAGAATAACTTAAATGGATCATAGGCTAATAAGACTCAGGCTGGAAGGTACCCCTGCAGTCATCTAGTCCAATTCAATTATTTTACAGATGAGGAAGCAAATGCCACAGACTTGCTCAAGGTCACACAGGTGGCACGGTTCTATTATGAACCCAGATCTTCTGAATCTAAATGCAGGAAGTCTTCCCATTAAGTCTCCTTGGCTGATGTGTGCCTCCACCAGGAAACAAATGCCTTGCTTTAAAGGCTTTGACCTAATTCCTATCTACCAGAGGGAGGAAGGAAATCATAATTAGCTTATTCTATTTCCATTCAGGCGGATCTTCAGAACCAGCAGTCACTGAGTTCTGTGGACATTCAGTCACGCAACACATTCATCAAAGCTCTGAAGAGGCCTGAGGTCATCTACTCGGACCCCTACATGAAACAAGGCAAGAATCTTCTAATGTCATTGACAGATAAGATGTTTTGTGTACTACAACAAAAGGATGGAGAACATAACATCCCCTGCTTTGAAATCTGTAGGTTCTAGCATTTTCATTTGTTCCAAATAGCAGAAAAACTCCCTAAAACAAATTACAACTGATTTAGGGCCAGTAAAGTAGTAACAGGCTTAAGAGAAATCAACTTCCTGATTATTTGACACCCCCCCCCCCCATGACAGAAATATAGAATACCTCTGGATTAAAATGAAAATTCCCATAACATTCAAATGGGATCAATAACTTTAGAATACTAAAATAAACCCTAGTGGCTTGTGTCACATGAATAAGTAGGCAAATGTGGCAAAGTGAAAGCTTCATAATTAAAACAACACAAAACAAAAATCTTAAGATATCAGTATTGTATATTGGTTTCAAAGGCAGAAAAGTGGTAAGGATTGGATTGGGCAATGGGGTTTAGGTGACTTGCCCAGAGTCACACAGCTAGAAAGAGTGTGAAGCCAAATTAGAACCCAGGGCCTCCCATCTCCAGGACTGGCTCACCGATCTGAGTCATTTAGCTGTTTCATATCAAAATTAAACATTTTCTACAAGGATAGAAAAATGAGCAGTGACTTAAAATAACAATGATAAAACTCAGTTTCAATAATAAGCTTTTAAAAGTTTTTTCTCCTCCACCGGGAGAGCTAAGCAAATAATGATTTAGTGACCTGGAAACCCTAAACTAGCAATACAAGCATAACTGTGTTAAAAAAGCCTAGAAGAATAATCCTTGTTTCCTTATGAATGGGATAGTTCTGTAGATCCTCTTTATACATCATGGCTATTTGCATAGGCAAGATTACAAACTGAGTAACAACCAAATGTAACGGAAAAATATAGTACTATGGTAATTACTAAACTGCTTGGGGGCTACGGTGAAGGAAGGAGGTTGAAGAGAGCTGCCTCAGTAATACATTAAAAGCAGCTCAAGTCCCAAAGCCTTTCAGTGGCAAAGGTTAAAGAAAATGAATGAAGACAAAAGAACTTACAAGGGTCATAAGGCACATGCCAGTGATAACGTCCCACATCTTAATGGTCTTGTCTCTGGATCCAGACAGCAAGATAGGCCCAGGTTTGCTACTTTTTTTAGTCTACAGAGACAACATTTCAAAATTAGATTTCCCATGCAAGAAAAAAAAATCACATGAAGGGCTTCCAGTTAGCAATGGCCTATATTTCTAATTCAATGAAGCTATTTGGTTTTAACCACACACAAACATAACTGAACAAAACCAGATGATGGTAGTTTTTCAAATAAACAAGAATTAGTAAGAATTAGTTGGAAATTACCCAAATACAATATGGACTTTAGAATTAGACCCAGATCTTCTTAAAGGAGCATCATCATTATTATTCGCCAGCTAATATGCTTTACAAATATCACTTCGTTAGATCCTCACAACAACCCCAGGAGAACAGATGCTGTTATTACCCCCATTATGCTGATGAGGAAACTGAGGCAAAGGTTAAATGACTTGCTTAGGGTCACATCCAGGATAAGTGTCTGAGGTCAGGTCTTCCTGACAAGGCCTAGTGTTCTATCCACTGCCTTCAGTATATAAAAACTGCACATGATCGATTAAGATTTAATTGCCTAACAATTAAGAAGATCTTGGGATCACCAGATTTAGAGGAAAAGGAGGTCACTGAGTCTAACTCACTCACTTTATAACTGAGGAAATGGAAGCCCAGGCAGATTCAGTGATTTGTCACACACATTAAGTGTCTTAGGCAGGACTCCACACTACACGAAAGGATTAGTACTAAGTTTTTTCATTTATACAATGCTTCAAAGTTTTCAAATGTAATTATCAATTAATAGATTTAAGTGACCTTGGAGGCCATCCTTCCCAATCCCATCAAATGGATACCCTGTATTAGGAAAGGAGTAAACTCCTGTAGGAGGAAGTCATCTATTCCTGTTACCAGACCCTGAGACATCTATCATTGAGGTCGAATACTTCCAGTCAAGAGATTTCCTCCACACATCAGATCAGCACCTGCTTTGCTACTTAGAGAGTTGTCTAATTCTGGAAACTCCATTCGTTATTAATGCAGTTATTTATTTTGGGGCAGTCACATTGAGCCCACTGTCAGCTAACTGTTAACTGTGGGTTAGTCCCAGGCCACCATTCTATAATGGAACAATCGATTGTGTGAGCCTATGAGCAAGACTATCTTTAACCTTGACTACCTTTAACCTCAAATTCCAAGCTGTCACAATTCTTTTTAGAACTTGACTCTATATCACAATTCCATCTCTTCTAGCCTTGCTCTTCATTCACAAAGTTATTATTAATCACCATCACATCTGGAGGAAGATCTAATTTTGATCAGTTCTGCCTCCAGTCAACTATTGCAGTTACTACTTTTTCTACAATGTGATGAGGCAACAAACAGTAAATGTAGAGAATGCAATTGATATTTGACTGATCAGTAAGGTTAATACTAATTACTCTTAGCAATTATTAATGAGGTTACCACAAGAAAGCAGCAAATAGAATTTTCCAGGGAAATTAGCTGACCAATAGGGATTCTTTAACATTTTGACTGTCATCAAAACAAATGAGAATATTTTCTTCGCTGAAATACATCAAAGGTAAATTTGTGATTGAATCCATAAAGAAATTTGATAATTTAAAAAGAAGTGACTTTTAAATTTCTCATTGAAGTGACATGCCTTGATATTACAGAAACCTACTAGTTCTAATCAATAATATGGTGATAAGGACTGGCTTAGCTGGGAACCCAAGTCTTCTTGACTTTGAGACCAACTCTCCAGCTACCACTTCACCATGTGCTACCCCCCCCCCCCCAATCCAATCAATACAACCAGAAAAAGGAATATTTGGGAACAAAATGTACGAACCTGGGTTTACCTCTAAAAGAACAAAAATAGTTCCAGAAGTTTAAAAATAAAATATCCTCCATTTTAAAGCTATGTAACAAATTTATTTTTTAAGTGGCTTCCTTTAATGAACACTCAGTAGGACAAAGAAGTCTTACTCTATACCATGTTGATGACAACATTCAGGGCTCAGTTTTCATCTGGACATTGTATGTAACAATGAAGGCTCTGTTCCCCTCCCGATATTCCATGAAGCCAGGGATGTGTGTCCATGACACAGATACTCACTAGTTCTATACTGATGTACACCTAAGATATGGGGTGTAGCCCTTAAAGAGACAACGGTTTCAGAATTGATCATTAGAAAAGCCCCCTTCAATTGGAGAGCAGCTGGAGCCAAATCATAGGATAGTACAAATAACATAGTACCTCAGATCCTGTAGCTTCAGAGATAGAGGAATAAGAGCTTTCTGGGGCCCAGGAAATGCACTCAACCACATGCTCATGTTCTCGGAGCTCAGCTTTGCATTCCTTTGTGGCTACTACCCATACACGAACTGTCTGGTCATTAGAACAACTGGCAATTAAGGTGCCATCCTGATTTGGCCGCACCATGCGCACCCATTCTCTGTGTCCTGTGAAAGTCTTCACACAGTAGCTACAAAAACAAAAAACAAAAACCCGCTGTACTGTAATGAACGTAGAAAGCATCTTAAATGTTACATGGTCTTGAAGCTACAAAGTTAGGGAGATCATATACAAATGGGGCGGGGGAGGGGGGTGCGGGCGGGGAGAATAGGGGAAGACTGTAAGTTAATTTGTTCACAAAGGAAGGGAGCTAAAATGGCTGGATACCTGTGGGAAAAATGTAGAAGATAATAGGTGAAACATATCTATGAGGGAAACCTAAAAAAAAAAAAAAAGTCAAAGGGGAAGAGATCAGCTCTATAAAGCAAGCACAACAAACCAAAGGAAATAAATCCTAACTTGGCTGGCAGGGGAAAGAGCAAGCAGTGAAAGGAGTAAAACCAATGGACTAAGAATGTCTCATTACAAGAACAAGTAATTCGAAAAGAAAGAAGGAAAAAAAAAAGACAGAAATTCAGTGTGACAAAAGGCACCAGACTAGATCTCAGAGAACAGAAGCTAATGACACATCATTCAAGTTCTTCAAGTCTCTCTTTCAATCTTTGGAAATCTTTTCCCGAAAACCCTCTGCACATACATCTTGAAAACTTTTTTTAAGGTTAATAACATTTTTTCAAGGTTATTAATTCTTACTTGAAACACACAACCTTCTCAGGCACAATAAATGCAAAACACACTTCCAGATTGGTCATTGTTTTCATATAAAACCAAATCTCCCAAATAAAACCATAAATAAACTAATGTGAAAAATTGCATGTTTTAATTTGCACCTAATTCCAACAGTTCTTTCTCTGGAGGTGGATAGCATTTTTTGTCATAAATCCCTCAGAATCATCCCGGGTCATTGTACTACTGAGAGTGGCCAAATCTACCACAGTCGATCACTGTATGATATTGCTGTAACTGTGTACAATGCTCTCCCAGTTCTGCTTAACTCATTCTGCATCAGTTCCTGTAGATCTTTCCAGGTTTTTCTGAAAACATCCTGCTCATTATTTCTCATTGTATTCCATCACCACCATTTCTCAATAGCATTCCATCACCATGATCTATACCAAAATTTGTTCAGTCATTTCCCCTATTGATGGACATCACCTCAATTTCCAATTTTTTGCTAATATAAAAGGGGCAGCTATAAATATTTTTATACAAGTAGATCCTTCCCTCCCCCCATCTCTTTTAAAAAACTCTCTATGGGATACAGACCTAGTAGTGGTATTACAGGATCAAAAAAAAGTACACATAGTTTTATAGCCCTTTGGGCATAGCTCCAAATTGCCACCCAGAATGGTTGGATCAGTTCACAACTCCACCAGCAATGCATTAGGGTCCCAATTTTGCCACATTACCTCAACATTTATCACTTTCCTTTATTGTCATATTGGCCAATCTGATAGGTGTGAGGCAGTACCTCAGTTTCAACAAGCATTTTAAAGTGCTTTCTATAATCCAGGTATTGTGCTACCACATACTGAATAAACTCTTCCTTTTCATAGGCTGGTGTCTTCCCCCCAACTAGATTCACTCACCCAGTTTGCACTTCCCACATTTTTATAGTTTTGTCCCTTGAGGCAGATACTATGTGATCTCCATTAGGCATGATGGCTACTGAAGAGACATTGTGATCATGGCCTGAAACACACAAACAGGAAACACTTCAATAATGTCCAACCAATGGCATATAAAGCCCATATTAATCCACTAGGGCATGAATTCCAAAGAATTCAAATAATATAATAAAATATATACCTGAAGTCAAAATAAACCTGGAATGACAAAACTATTTACACAAAAGAAATCAGGATGTCTCTAAATAGCAAGCTTTCCTGACACATTTAAAATGGACTTTAAGGAACATGTCTCTTCACCAAGAAACATTTACTGAATATCCTTAAATATCTCTCTAGTGTCTGAATAGTCACAAGGAAACATTAGAAATAAGAAAACCAATTAAGTTTAAGATTTAAATCTATCCAGAATAAGCAGGGAGAAGTAGGATGTTTGTGTGTGTTTCTGTACATATTTATTACATGTAAAGAAAATCCAATCTATTTTAGTTTAATGGTGATAAGAAATTGTATTTACCTGTATTTTTTTTTAGCCCTTACCTTTGATCTTAGAAACAATACTATGTATTAGTTCTAAGGCAGAAGAGTAGTATAGGCTAGGCAATGGGGCTTAAATGATTTGCCCAGGGCCACAAAGCTATTAAGTATCTGAAGCCAGATTTGAATTCAGGACCTCCCATCTCTCTAGCTGGCTCTCTATTCACTGAACCACCTACAGATCTTATTTATATTTCAAGAAACCACTCTGCTGAGTCAGCTATCCTGTCCCTAGTTGTGGAGCAAGCCCTGGGTGTCCTTTAGAAACAGCAAATTTTCATTTCTTTTAAGGAACACTTAATAGATGGAGAATAATTATTTTTTTGCAAGTTAAGCTGGCTAACATGGTCAACTCTTCACAATACACCACACTCTTAACCAAATCTGATATGAAAATTCCAATTTTTCATACTCCACATCAGAATTTAAAAAACAATATCTTAAATAGAAAGCTTCTCCAATAGATGTTAAGTTACTTTATTTACAAAAATTGATGGCATAGACAGACCTGAAGATACAGTCTAAACCCAGTGTATGTTTAGGATCAGTCAGAGACAGAAAATACAGTTTTCAGCTTTAAATCTATGCTTACTCATTTGAGGCTTCAGTTTCTTTTCTCCATTTGTTGTTGGGCTTTTTTTTTTTAAAAGAACCTCGATCACCATATTATCACTACCTCTCACAAGGTTGTTTAGTTGCCTCTGAAAAAATTTTTAGTCAAAAAAGATGGTGGTTCTTTTTTTTAATGGAAAAGGCTAATAATAATGTAAAATTCCAGCTAGTTTATCATATCGATGATCTGTTGTTATATTCCTATCCAAACCCCACCAATCTGGATAATCAAAATCTGACTTTAGTCAGCTTTAGTATTTGTAATTATAATTTGATGTGTAAACAACTAATTATAATTCAACCATGATGAAACTACAAATTACACCTGTAGGGGAAAGCTTAAGGAAAGCCTGTGTTATATCTTCTTCATTTCTCTTATATGCTCTTCCCTCTGGGTCAAAATTTTGAAGTCTCTCCACCCCCACCTTCCACATTCAGAACTCACTGATGACTTTGTCTCCTCTTTATCTTACCATGCATGGTTCTGATACACTCGAAACCCTGGAAATCCCAAAGTTTAATGGTCATATCAGCAGAACAAGAAGCCAAAAGCTTGCCACTGTGGTCAAAGGAAATATCTTGTACAGAGTCTGTGTGTCCCTTAAGAGTTCGTTCAAAATCTCCAGTTTCATAATCCCACACCTGACAAGTGAACAGAAAATTGGTTAACACCAGCCTATCACTCCTCATACTCTCTAGTCTTACATTTGCACTCAGCAGGCTAGTCTAGCACCTTATTGAATAATGAACTGAACAA
Organism: Monodelphis domestica; assembly: GCF_027887165.1. NCBI lineage: Eukaryota > Metazoa > Chordata > Mammalia > Didelphimorphia > Didelphidae > Monodelphis > Monodelphis domestica. The sequence goes on along the minus strand of NC_077228.1, from coordinate 511,991,549 downwards.
ATGACAAAGGATGAATGTTTTAGAAAATCATGGTTAGAGAAAAAATGTCATAGCATCAAGTCTAAAACTACCCATTGATTAGTTTTTCTATTAAAAAAACAAACAAACCCCTATCGTATGATGACTAAAATACACATGTAAAAATATTTATAGACACTATTTCCCTTGTAAAACATCAATTTTAGAGACCAGGAATAATTTGATCAAGTACTATCAAAATGAAGGAAATTATACCCACATTTCTTTATTTTCTCTAAAAACAAAACAAGATAGATAGCAAAGATCGTACTACACTACACTCAATAAGGTAGTGAGTCTGATAGGTGAGCAAAGTTATATATATTGCATTGTAATTTCCCCTAATATTAAGTAGCTCTAATATATACTTCTACCCATAATCAAGGACATCTGCATTAAACTGTATAAAAATCAGTCCTGGGAAACTGAAGAAGTGAAATAAGACTTTAAAAAAATGCATCTTTAACAAAACTGTCTAATTGCTTCTGGCAAAGACACTTAAATTAAGATTTTAAATTTTGAGTTGAGATATTCACAACAGTCACTTCTGTGCAAAACATTCATCCTTTGCTAACTGCCAATTAATATTTAACAACCACTCAATTTTCACCTTTTCAATTAGATTAGAGCTTTATCATCACATAATCACTAAGACAACAAGGGGGTTTTCTGATTCTTGAAAACAAAGGGGAAAAATGATTCATATATTCTGTTCTTTTAATATGGAACCCATCAACATAAGGATAGCTTCAGCAGTAAGAGAACAAACTAACATTTTAAAGACTAAAAAGATACATATACTGTGACCCTATCACACAATCAGCCTCTAGACTGCAATGTGGCTTTTCAGATATTTAAAAGTATACTCTTTTTAAAAAATAAGACATTGGTCTTTAAATGTTAATTTCTGGACAATGTTCTTCAGATGAAAAAAATCTATTCTGATTAATTTTTTTAAAGTCTTAGTTGAAGTGCTTAACAGAATTACTTTTCAAATAGTCTATCCATTTCTATTTTGAACCATTGTTTATGCTAAGTTAATAGTACAAATAATTTTAAAATAGCTTTCCCTATTTTTGAAATATCCCAAGAACTACAAAGATTTATTGCAGTTTTTGTTTTCCTTCTCCACTTAATGTGACAAAACTACTTTTTCCATAGTAAACATCACTTAAACACAGAAATCAACATCATAGCAACTAAAG